>NC_050456.1:23125211-23392711 GCF_903995425.1 Onychomys torridus | reverse complement strand
GTTGCATACATAATAAATAAATACATCTAAAAAAAAATCATTTAACAAAACAAAACAAGAGAACACACAAAGCAATAGTCCGTGTCTTAGTCACTGTTCTCCACTGTGATGAGACACCATGACAAGACAACTTCTGAAGGAAGCATTGGGCTCTTTCTGACCGTTTCGGAGGGTGGGCCCATGACCATCATGGGGGGAGTGTGGAGGCAGGCAGGCAGGCAGGGCCCTGGAGCAGTGTCTGAGAGCCTACATCTGATCAGCAAGATGGAAAGTGGGGTGGAGCAGACTGGCATGGGCTTTTGAAACATCCAAGCCTCCCACCCCAGTGACATACCTCCTCCAATAAGGTCACACCTCCTAATCCTTCATAAGCAGTCTGCTAGCTGGAGACCAACCATTAAATCTTATGAGCCTGTGAGGACCATCCTCACTTAAACCTTCAGGAAAGGTTTAGAACTGCGGATTGGACAGAGAAGAGTCTAATGGGCTGTTCTCACGCAAATACCATCAGCATAAATGACGTTCATAACGGCGTTTTCAAACGCTATGCTGCTCATGGGTGCTCAGGGACAAGAGGCAGCTTGCTCTGAGAACAGTCAGGGAGGAAGAGGATGGAGGACACGTGAATTAGAACCAAAGCCAACTCGGTTTTCTGTTACATCACGTTCTTTTCTCACCTCCGCTGAACATGGGTCCAAGAATTAGCGAAGGAGAACAGAAGGATGGCTTTGTTGGAATGCTTGGCTTGTCAGCACAACTGTCTGAATTTGAAAAGCTGGGTGTGGTGTGTGGTATACGTCTGTAATCTGCACTGGGGGCGCAGAGACTGATAGATCCCTGGGGCTTGCTGGCTGACTAGTCGATAAACTCCAGGCCAGTGAGAGATACCATTTCAAAAAGAAAAAAAGAAAGAAAGAAAAAAAGGGGCTGGAGAGATGGCTCAGAGGTTAAGAGCACTGACTGCTCTTCCAGAGGTCCTGAGTTCAATTCCCAGCACCCACATGGTGGCTCACAACCATCTGTAATGAGATCTGGCGCCCTCTTCTGTATATATAATAAATAAATTAATTAATTAAAAAAAAAGAAAAAAGAAAATTGGAATGTCTTCTGACCTCCACTCGCACATGTACCTTCATATACATGTGGACTGTACACATATAAACACTCATATGTAAGCATACACAGCAAAACCAAAAAACTGTAAGCAACTTCCAGTGAAATGTTTCCTTTCCTAAGTTGTCTTGGTCACAGTGTTTCACCCTAGTGGTAGACTAAGACTCAGACTCTCTCTGTGTTCTTTTTTCTCTCTCTCATCTGCTAACTCCTCACCCCGTCGCTAGAATTCCTACCCATATCTGAAGGACATTGGTGGAATAAATGTTGAACCTGAGCCTATTCCAAGTGACACGTTTTGACCTGACCCTGTGAATTTGTGAGTGAGTGAATGCATGAATAACTGAATGAATGAAGAGTCTTGCAATAAAGGATCATCATCAGCTTGTTCAGCACCAGCTTTTGAGGGGGTGGTATCTCTGATCTTTGCGTTAAAGAGATTAAAATGTGCCGTGCACATGCATGTGTTTGCAAATGTGTGTGGGTAATTGGCATGTCTGGCTGTAGTGTTTCTCTTTGAAGGAATGCTAGAAACTATGTAATCTCGATTTTGGTTAGTTCTTTACACATACCTGGCCTCAGATTATGCATGCATCCACGCTAAGAGTCAGGAGGTAAGTTAGCAGAGTCAGACTTTCCACAAACAGATTCTCCGATGGCATTTTTTTCCTTTTGATATTTGGTAAAAATAAATGCTGTTTCAGGTGATGTGGTCCTAGGAAAATAACGAAGACACCTCTTTATCGAGGCGTCTGCTCCTATGTCCTGTAAACTGAAGTGTGGCTAGCAGTAGCTGGGGGTGGAGGTGGGGGGCAGC
This sequence comes from Onychomys torridus, assembly GCF_903995425.1. NCBI lineage: Eukaryota > Metazoa > Chordata > Mammalia > Rodentia > Cricetidae > Onychomys > Onychomys torridus. The sequence goes on along the minus strand of NC_050456.1, from coordinate 23,390,781 downwards.
GGTGGCGGGGGGGGGGGGGGGGGGTTTCCATGCAGTCTTATTCCTACAGGCCACCTGACTGGACTGCAGACAATGCTCTTTCCTCTTTAGGATGCCCTGTATTGCTGTGGAAATCTGAGCACTGTGCACTTCAAAGCTCTGAGCTTGGCCAAGGTAAGCAGAGGGTGGCGACCTCTCCTCTAACTTCGATGAGCAGACATGAACAGTGGCCAGTGCTGCTTAGCAGGGGCTATACAGTGAATGCTTGGACTGTGGTATTTTTACACAGTTCTGAACCCAAAGGGTCAATCTGATTTGTTTAGTTGTCAAAGGCAGTTTAAAAGTCTGAGCTCGAATTAAGAAAGGCAGTGTATGCAAAAACATAATGACCAAGGGAGAGATCTTCTGTTTACCACCTTGGGGCAAGGGAGCTGTTTATTTTACTTTGAAAAACTGACCCATTGGTGGGTGTGGTGGCACATGCCTATAATTCTAGTGCGTGAGAGGCTGAGGCAGGAGATTGCAAGTTTGAGGCCAGCTTGTGCTGCGTGAAGGAGTCTTGAGGGGAAAAAGACATAATAATTTACATCTACGTGGGGTACCATGGGATGATTTGATAATGTGTACAATTTGATCATGTGTAATGATCAAAGTAGAGCATCTGGCATTCCTATAGTCCTAGCTATTCAGCACGTCTTTATCATGCGGACACAAACTCCTTTCCTCCTACCTCTTTATGAAGTGCATAACAATTATACATAATAGATGGCAAGGCAGAGTCACCCCACTGTGCAGCAGAACATAGAACTCCTTCCCATGGAAGTTTTGAAAGGATCCCTTCCAGGAAACTCCTGGTCTGGCCCTCTTCAAAGAGCTCTGGCACCCGCCTGTGTTGGCCCAGGGCTTGCTGAAGTACGCAAGGGTCACGGAGTGGGGTGTTCTACACAGCACACTCGGCTTAGGAGAAGTAGTCTACTGACTGCCTCCTCTGTCCTACCCCCAAACCCTTCCCAGGACAGCCTACACAATTTTGGGGTTCACTGCAAAAGAAAAAAAAATGCAGAGTCCTTTGTTTGAAAAGTAATAGAGTCGGAGCCATGTCCTAGCGGGTAGAGGTGCTTACTGTGACACCTGGCTCAGGACCCAGACCTCAGGTCCCACATGGTGGAAGTGAATGACCTTCTACACATGTCCCCCACCCTCAACAAATGAACAAATGCAATCAAAGAAAACAAAAAGTTAGAAGTTCAAAATGAAAACAGCAGTATATTAAGGTTGGGCCTTGTTCACAGATCCCTGTGTGACTCACAGGTCAAATGCTGGTGCAGCCCTCTGGGCTCTGACCTCATGAAGAAGATTGGGCAAGAAGGGGAATCCCCTTGTTCTCCTCTGAGATGATGCGGAATTTGTAGCACGTACTCATGGGCAAGAGGCAGCTCCTTCTGAGAGCAGGGAACCCCTCCCTCAGGGCTCGGTGCGCGGGACGGCCATGGGTCGGGAGTAAATGGGCCCCTTCGAGGTCCGTTCATTGGCTTGGTCGTCCACAGCAGAACAATCTTTATCCTGAACGGAGTCTGATTCTAATGCTCCTCTGCATTAATCTTCCCAGACTGAGAACTTACCTATGGTGACCCCATGCTGGTCGTTTGTCATTGCGGTGCCGCTGTCTCCTCCTTTGTGGGACTGGGTCCTTACTTCATGGGACTAAACAAATGATGCATGTTAAGTAGAATCCAGGCGCATTGTCAGCTCCCAGTGAACTGTGGCTATTCTTGCTATTATTGTGGTAATCCTTGCTTTGGGGAAAGTGTGTGTGAGAGAGAAAGGCTGTCTTTGTGTACCAACCCACTCGGGCCCAGGGTGACACTTGGTAAAAGGCCCGGGCTGCCCCTGTAAGACCTTCCCTGACTCACTTTCTCCAGTCTCCTGCAGCTGAACTCCTTTCAAATGTAGAACCTTTTGAATATGATGAAAGTCTACACACTAAAAAAGCCACATGGCTGCCAGCAAGGTCACCCAAGGAGAGGCAATCATGTCCTCTGGGCAAGAAGAACGAAATGCCTTGATTCAAACATGGGGAGGCTTGTACTGCTGCCCTGAGCTGCGCCTGCGTGACGGTGGTCTGACAGCATCTGTCTGAGGCGCCCTCGACATCTGCTGCATTCTTATCATCCAGCTTTGCACAGTTCATCATCACCACAGACAAGAGGCCCTAGCTGTCCATCCTTATTTCCTTCTCTTCCCTCACAGAGTGTGGGGTGGGGAAGGGCCCTATGCAGGGCCCGTGTAGAGCAGTGTTCTAGGGTCATGGGGGATTTCTTTCTTTGCAATGTTTTTATTTTATTGCTTTTTTAAATTTTGTTTTTCAAGGCCAAGGTTTCTCTGGGTAACCCTGGCTGTTCTGGAACTCTCTCTGTAGACCAGACTGGCCTCGAAATCACAGAGATCTGTCTGCCTCTGCTTCCTGAGTGCTGGGAATAAAATGTGTACCACATGTCAGGCTGGGGCCTTTTGAATGTCTGCGCTTTCGTTCTCAGAGCTGGAGGAGTCACTCGGACTTGGCAGGTCACCTCCTCTGCCCCTCACACTGTCATTGCATGTGACAGTGGAGCTCGAGTTCTACCCCAGGGACCCCATGGCAGGGCCTCCATGGTTTCGGCATGTCTGCCTCCAGAGGCCTCAGGATGAAGTCCTCTTCTCCAGGGAAGGATGCCCTGCTTCAGCCAATGGAGCGTGCTGTTGACACATCCACACCCATACTTTAGTTCTGGAGTAGATGGCTGAGTGAGACACTAGGCTTCCTGGCATTGTTGCTGGGTTCTTCATTTTGTCTCAGAAGGTGAGAATTACTGTTACTACTACTGTTATTATCTGTAGATAAGAAACTGAGAATCTTTTAGCATGCTGCCCAGATGTACACAGCTGGTAAGGGGCAGAGGGGGCAACTGGGAAAATCGCCTAAGAGGAAATACTGGACAATACCCAGGCTGTGGGGAGAGGGAGCCCAGTAGGGTCTGCAGCACACAGAAGCGTAGGAGTGTAAAATGAAGTTCTTCAAAAGCCCCGTGACAAGAGCACCAAGGCTGTCTCCAGCAACCAACCGCTGGGCATCCTGGGGAATGCACTGGGACTTCCCCAGCATGGGAGGGCTCCTTGACTCATCAGGAAGCAGTCCAGGAGCTGGTGGAGATGGTAAGGTGCTGCAGAGGGGCGGGGCGGTGACCATGCCACCAGAAAATAAGGTGCATTGTGCTTTAAAAACAGCCTATAACAAAACCCATTCCAACCGTGCCCCACTGCCAGGGCTGGTGGTCCTGGGCTAGTGGTAGGTGAGTAGGTTGGCTTAGGGCTCCGTACTAAGATATCTAGAGCCACACATATTAGAGGTCCTGTGGTCCTTGCTTTTCTTGTCATTGTGATAAAAGCTCTGTCAGACACAGCTTAGGCAAGACAGGGCTTCTTTCGGCTCTCAGTCTGAAGGTATGGTATGTCTAGCAGGGAGGTTAAGGCTGTGGGTCCACAAGGCCGCATTGCATCTATTGTCAAGCAGCAGAGAAAGAGATAGATGGCAGTATTCAGATTGCTTCCTCAGGGATCCCAGCCCATGGCGCTATGTTGGCTAGACTGAGTGTGGGTCTTTCCTGCTCAGTTATGCCTTTCTGGGAACATGGTCCTAGACACCCAGAGGAGTATTCCCATGGTGATTGTACATCGTATCAAGTTGACCGCGGAAAGTAACCATCACAAACCCCAAGGTCTTTTCACTTCTGCAAATCATGGCTATCCCAGGCTAGGGCTGGGCTAGGTAGAGGGCAGGACTCTCAGTGGTACCCAGGATCCTTGGTGACTGGGACTATGGCAATCTGCTCTATTATAAATGACCACAGTATCAGGGAACTGGGGTCACAGTTGATAATTGAATGTTTCATTGTGCAGTCCTTTGATGGGTGCCTGTCTCTGTCAATGTCAATTTTTGCTCACTATTTCCACTGTGCTTATACCAGGGCCTGCCACATCCAGCAGATTTACAATCATTCAATGGATCAAGTGACAAAGAGAAGTCTGTGAAGTCCTAGAACTCAAGAAAGTGTGTCAGAAGTCATTCAGCTAGGCCTCCCCTGGTCGGCTGATGAAACGTGTGGCAGATTCCACAATTATGAGCGCTCCAGAGAAGGATCCAGAAAATGCTATCTTTTGCAAATACAACCTTTGATCTTCTTCACTTCCTAGAAATGTGTTTATCTTTGGTTGAACTGCAGTATTAGGGCAATAAATATGCCCTTTTGCTCTGGCCCTGGCGTTTTCAATGACCATTTCCCCCAATTAAGGCAGAGGGTCATCGGGAAAAGGCAAAGCAAAGAAAATGGATTTTCAAGCTTGACAAGGAGATCTAAGGTCAAGGCAAAAATGTCAGTGACTTTGTGAGCCATTTTATAGCTTCCAAACAGTATTTTTTTTTTCTCTCTCTCTTTCTCTTCATTGTCCTGGCTGTCTTGGAACTCACTCTGTAGACCAGGCTTATCTCAAACTCATAGAGATTCATCTGCCCGCCTCTTCCTTCTGCGTGTTGGGATTAAAGGTGTGCATCACCACACCCAGCCCAAACTCTTTTAAAATGTCTACACATTAATGTGACACACTACATGATGCCTCTTCATCCTCATTTTCTTGAAAAAAAAAAAAAAAAAGGTGTTTGGCCAGGTTCTCATGAATCCTAGGCTAGCCCCCAAATCACTGGGCAGGTGGCCCTGAAACTTCTGATCCTCTTTCTCCATCTCCAGAGTGTGGAGCCAGGATGGAGCCTAGGACTCTGCTTGCCAGGGAAGCGCTCTACAGGCTGTGACAACCCTAGCATTACATGGAATAACAATATGTGTAGACATTGTGTTATGTTTAAATCATGTTACCCTGCCTGTTCCATTCAATATCCTTTGTAGATTTTAAAGATATAACAATACATAATTACCATCTTTAGTGCTTCTCACATTTATCCACTGCAACTTCCTGCCTGTCAGTCAGCCTTTCTGCATGCCTCTCCCCGATCCTTTCGCCATACTCTGGTAATCAACACCTTTGCACTCTAACTTTCTTTCGAGACAGGGTTTCTCGGTGTAGCTTTGCACCTTTTCTGGAACTCATTTGGTAGCCCAGGCTGGCCTCGAACTCACAGAATCCCACCTGTCTCTGTCTCCCGAGTGCTGGGATTAAAGGCGTGCGCCAGCACTGCCCTGGCTTGTCTAACTTTCTAAGAGATCAACCTTTTAGGTTCGGCCTGTGAATGATCAGGGCACTGCCTATCTGTACAAAGCTTGCTTTACTTCACACAGTGAGCTCCACTTCCATCCATATTGCCACAAATAAGAGAATTTCATTTTTTTCTGACTTAATTATATTCCGTGTGTGTGTGTGTGTGTGTGTGTGTGTGTGTGTGTGTGTGTGTGTGTGTGTGTGTGTGTGTGTGTGTGTGTGTGTGTGTGTGTTGTATGTGTGTGTGTGTATTGTATGGTATGTGAGTGTGTGTGTTGTATGTGGGGTGTGTGTGTGTTGTATGTGGGGTGTGTGTGTGTTGTATGTGGAGTGTGTGTGGTGTATGTGGGGTATGTGTGTGGTGTATGTGGGTGTGTGTGTGTGTAGTATGTGGGGTGTGTGTGTGTGGTGTGTGTGTGTGTGTAGTATGTGGGGTGTGTGTGTGTGGTGTATGTGGGGTGTGTGTGTGTTGTATGTGGGGTGTGTGTGTGTGTTGTATGTGGGGTGTGTGTATGTGTGTGTGCATGTGCACATGTGCGCATGTGTATCATATGTTATTGGGACATTTAGATAGATTCCATATCCTGGCTACTGTTAATAGTGCTGCCGTGGACGTGTCTCTGGCAGTCTGACTCTGTTCCCTTTGGATGTATATATACTCAGGAGTTGGTTTTCAGTATGTTGACCTCCAAACCATCCTAATTCACAGCCCCACCAACCATGCACAAGGATCCCTTTTTCTTCACACCCTCATCAACACTTGCTACTTTTTGCCTTTTTGATAATTCCCATTCTACCCGGGTGATGCAACCTCTTGCTGTAGTTTTGAACAGAATTTCCCTGATGTGTGATAGCACATAGGTTTTCCGTGTACCTGCTGATTATTTGCTTGTCTTCTTTTGATAAATGCCCACCCACTTAGGTTTGTTGCTTGATTTTAATTGGGTTATTTCTTGTTTTGTTCTGAAGTTTCAAAAATATTTCTATTACTTTTTCAAGAATTTTATACAATGTATTTTGATTACATTCACCCCTAATTCTGCCCTGAACTCCTCCCTGGTTTACCCCCACCTTCCTACTCCCACAATTTAATTTCTGCTTATTTCTTTTAGTCAATAACCCACTGACTTCAGTTGGCACTATCCTTAAATGTCTGGGTGTGGGACCGTCTACAGGAGTACAATCTACAGGAGCCAAACCCTTAAAGAAAACCAGAGCTCACTCCCCAACAACCCATCCATTGTCCATAGCTCCCTGGTTAGGGATGGGCGTCCATGGGCTCCTTCCCCTTCCCTGCTAGAACGCAGCTTGTACTGATCTTGCGCAGGTCTAGTATAGGCAGCCATCCCTGCTCTGAGTTCAGGTGGCCGGTCCTCTTATGCCCAGGAGACATTGCACTCTGGTCCTCCCAGAGCCCTGGCTCTTCTGATCCTTCTGCCTCCTCTTCACAGTGATCCCTGAGCTCTGGGGAAGTGTGTGAAAACAGGAGTCTTGTTTGTGGGTGAGCGCTTAAGTCACTTGCTCCCTGCATTTTGACCAGTGGTGAGTGTTCCTGAGATTTGAACTCCGTAACTATTATGGACATTATAGTTTCAGACACGGAGCTCACACACATTCTTTCCCATTCAACAGAGATTTCTTCATTTTGATGATTGTTGGCTTGGCCGTGCACTTTTTAATACGGGATAGTTGGGTTTCCTCCCAGGTACCTTTAGAGTCTTGTCCAAAAAGGTGCTTCCTTGCATGTTCTAATGTCCTGAAGCATCTCTTTTATGCTTTCTACTAGTGGTCTTCTTGTTTCAGGTCTTATGGCCAAATCTCTAATCCATTTCCCCAAAGTTGATTTTTGTAGCTGCAGGGTAGCACAGATTCAGTAGTTCACTCTTTTGTATGTGGATACCAAACTTTCTCAGCACCATTTACCGAGATCGATGCTGCTGCTGCTGATGTGTGTGTGTGTCTGTCTGTCTGTGTGAACACCACTGTGCAGGTGCCCTTGAAGGCCTGGAGAAGGCTTTGGATCCCCTGGTGCAGTAGTTACAGGTGATTGTGAGCCACCTCACATGGGGGTGGGGTATTGAACTCCCGGTTTTCTCAAAGAACAGCAAGCTCTGTTAACTGCCCTCGGCTCCACTTATGGAAAAGACTGGCTTTACTATGTCTCCACCTCTCGCTGGCCATGTAATCCTGTTTATTGTCTCCCTGCTTCCCTTGTCTCATCACTAGATGGGGGATGATTGTAGCGTATGCCAGGTGCAGGCTTCTGTGAAGGGTACCTGAGCTCATGCCCATGCCTTAAGAAATAGCAGCTGCGGTGTGGCTGTGAAGAGCACGGGGTTTGGAGCCCCACAGCCAGGGTGTGAAGGAACCCTGACTCCGCTGTTGCTCCATGTGGGGCCGGGTATTTCACTTCCTTGCCTGGTGTCCTTTTTATGGGGATCATTTGGTCGTGGTGAAAATGAGTAAGTTAATCTGTACAAAAGGATCGGGCGACGCCTGTACTCAGCAAGTATTGTTGGCTGCAATTAACGTGATGGATGATACAGTCCAGATAGAGTGTGGCTTACAAGGGCCATGAAATAATATTTTCATTCTGCCGGAAGCACAGGCTAGAGACAGAAGCTCCAGGAGGGGCTCCACCCGCTTCAGCTCCACGGATCGCAGGGTGTCTCTGCAGGTGGCTGAGCCTTGTCTGCTCCTACAGGTGTGGTCACAGTGGTATCATCCCTTTTTGCTCAGTCATCATGCCTTAGTTGTTGGAATACCTACCCAAGACATTGTTACACACACACACACACACACACACACACACACACACACACACACACCACTGTCTAATGCAGCCAGGTAGAGAAGCGGCAACTACCCCCACCTGCTATGTGGGGTGGCTCACAGCTTGCTGGAACTGGGACTTCCCTTTTGCCCTGGGCTCTGGCTGTGGGGGAAAAAAAATCCACATGAAAAATAATTTCCTTAAGGAAGCTGTTCTGGTAAACAATGCCTCTTTGTCTGTAGGTAAATGATGCTGCCGAGGCCTGAGATTTTTGTGATCTGGAATCTGAACAGCTGGGCTGTCTCTCTGGTGTCTAGGGCCTGCTGGGACATTGCTTTTCCCTGTGTCCCCAGTGTGCCCTTCCGTGAAACCTTGTCCTACTGGCTTTCACTTGTACTGTTGAAACTTGGCTTGGTGGGAGGAGGCTGAGAACCAGGGCCCCTGCAGGTGAGATGGCAGAGCCTCTGCTTCCTAGGGTCCCTGGGGTCACACTGGGGTCACACTCGCGTCTAACCCTTGGGCACCTCTTCTCACAAAATGAAGGTGACATTAACTGACTTTGGTGAATATCCTGAGACTAATTAAATCTTTGGGAAAGAGTTAAGGAAATATAGGTGACGGCTTTGTTGACAACACTGCCCTACTTATCAGACCCCCAGGGTTTCAGGGCCCAAGGGCATGGGGAGTACAGCGGAGAGCAGGAAGGAGGGCTGCATAATTCTTCCTGCCTGCTACCTCTATTTCCTCCGATTCTTCCTCCCTAACTGCCTCCTCCAAAGACCTGGGAGGTTTTCATGAGTGGCTGCTCCCTCGAGCAGGTCTGAGGAAGTCACACATCAGTCCTGCAAAATCCATCCTTCTCCTGGAACCTTTCCATTTCCATCCCCGGCCTAACCTCCCTTAGAGTATTCCCTGGCTTGACTTAATTCTCCTCTGGTTTTCAACAAAATTCTCAGGTCCCATTACAGCTGCCACCCAGAGAGTCTGCTCTGCCAGCGCGTGTGTGTGTGTGTGTGTGTGTGTGTGTGTGTGTGTGTGTGTGTGTCTTTTCGGCTGGTAACTACGTCTTCCGAGAGCCCAGAGAAGGGCACGTTTCTTCCCGGGTACCCAGGCTGATCTGGTGACACTGCAAACCACAGCCATGCTGCTTCCTTGCATTTCTACAAGGTGCCATTTCTCCTCAGAGGTTTCCAAGTGACCACTTCATTCCCAACACTCGTGCCTCGGGGGATGAACTGGAGTAGCAAGTAAACTCACAATGCCCAACCTAACGCCACAGGGCAGCAGCAGCACTGTGAAATAAAGCCATCTCCTTCAAACGCGGGTTTAAGGTTAAAAATTCTAGTCAGCCACCAGAGGGTGCCCACAGAGTTCTCTGAAAATGACTGAAAACATGAAGAATTACAGGGGAAAAAATGTCCAGTGTGGATAAGACCAAGACAAATAAAGCTTGCCCACCCCTGACTTATTCAGAGACTGGTGACAAAGCTCTGGGACGGGACGGGCCAGGATAGAAATGACCAGAATTTGAGCTGAACAAGTTCCTTCTGGATCTCAAATTGGCAATTGAAATAGCACTTTGTGTACTGGCCAAGGAAGCGTTTTTGTTTTTGTTTTTGTTTTTCATTTCTAAGCAAAACTCTCTCTACCCTCCCCATCCCCCATCTCTGTGTACAAAGAAAATGCAAATACATGTAAATATTAGTCTAAACCAAAGGCTTCCTGGAAGGTAAGGCCGCTGGTACTGAGGCTGTGTAAAACAAGAAAAAAAGCCAACTGTGATGGGAATGAAAGGGTAGCTTTTTTTTTTTTCCCTGAGCCATGGGTCTTGCCCTAGGGTGGGATCTCAGAAGTAAGAAATGAAGCGACTGTGGCTCTTCTCCTGGGAGGTTTGGTTTGAACTGAGCCAGGCATCCAAACAGAAAGCAGACCTTACCCCTCTCCAGCAGGGCCTGGTGTGTAGGCAGTGTCTGGCACCTCTGGCTGCAGGGGCAGCATGGTGACCTACACGTAGTAGGCTAGTAGGCGCCTGCAAAATGTTTGTTGAAGGAGTCATGAGTGACTGGGAGAGAGCTGGAGAAGACAGGACTGGCTAGGCTAGCTGGGAGCATTCGCCAGGGTGAGATGAGACGGGAGGAAACGAGTGGGCTGGGGTGGAAGGGTAATTTCCCCATGGGAAGTTCCATTGTTGTTGGACTTGGTTGTCTCAGTCTGTGCAAACAAGCCAGGCTCTACCACCCATCCTCAATAAGCCGATTAAAGGAGCCAAATTAATAGTGAAAGGCAGAAAGAGGAGACATACTCAATGTGGCCATTTGGGGAAGGAGAGACAAAGAGTCCTAATGGCTCCCCCCAAGTCTGTCTTTGGGGATTCTGACATGTTTAACTAGAAAGCAAGAGATATGAAACTTATCTCTTGATAGGACACATAATGAAATAGTCTGTCTCCAAGGTGTGGTTCCCTCCTCCCATTGCCTCAGCTCCGAGCCTCTCCTGCAGGTGAGTCTCTCCTACAAGGTCATCCGGCATGTACATTTTCCTCCTGGAAACAAGTTCTCCCTGCTTCCCCCATGCCCTCAATTTCAGGCGGCTCCTCTCCCAGAACAGGAGGTTCTGGGGACATTGTAGTTACTTGGGGTCCATTCTTTCAACAGTCCGATAAAGAGGCAAGTGTCTCTGCAGAATGTCTTCCTTCCTGCCAGACAGGACAGTTCCACCATGTTGTGTTAAGTCTGTGTCATTGTGACAAAATACTTGAGATTCAAAAATTATGTACCTTTTGGCTCACGGTTTCATGACCAGGGAGGGGGCTCTGTCGTCTCTGGGCCTGACATCAGACATTATGGTGGGGAGCACTTGGTGGAGCAAAGCCACTCACCTCAATGTGGTGTGACTTTTCTTGGGGAGATGTAAAAAAAACACCATATTTGCCCCAGATAGTGTGTCCATAGACCAGAAAAGGATTGCACCCAGGCCTAGGCTGCTGGGCCAGTGAGTTTTCTGGGTTACTTACAGGAGTGTGGGCCACTTACCTTGCAAAGGTAACACCTGGAAATACCAACCTCTAGTACTGACACACAGGCAGCTGTACCCCAATAAGACCTGCACCTCCTGCATATGCTAACACCCCCAACACCTGCCCCAATCCGGGGCAGGATTTCGTGCAGCTGGGGAAGGGGCAGGAGGGAGGAGAATCTGCTAGGGAATGCTGATTTCTTCACTGTTACTGCAGACCACGTTATTCTGTTTATTTCATTGTCATTGACTATTGGCCAAAGTTTTCTACAGGTCACCTCTGCTTTGAAGTGGCCAAACGTTATGTCACATGTTCATGGTGGCTAAGAAGACATCAAAAGGAAGAAAAGAAGGAGAAACAAGCAAACGAACCAGGTATAAGACTATAAGGGCACACCCCGTGACCTAATGCCTCTAACTAGATCTCACGTTCAGAAGTTTCCACCAACTCTCCATAGCCCATTAAGCCATGATCCTATCAATGAATTAACCCTTTGATGATGTTAGAGCCTTCCTAGTCCAATCACCTTCCAAAGGCCTCATCTCCAAACACTGCTGCACCTGGGATACTGGGGGCACATGAGTTTTGGGGGAGCATTTCAAATCCAAACTAACACATGCTCCTAGGATTCCTTCACCTGAAACCTTTGCTGCTGATGTCCAAGGGTGCAGAAGAGAAGTGGGAACGTGTTGACTTTGTCCTTATGATGGTCACGTGTCCTGTTTGGACACTCCATTCATTCACATATGTTTCTATTCATCCAGAGTTCTTGAGTATCTGACTCTGGCCACTACTTGTCCCAGACAAGGAACATAGCCTCTCTTAGCCAGTTTTTTCCATGGTAAACTGGGAAAGTAAATGTTGGAGGAAGTAGGCCCTTACTAGTCCCCAGCAGGGTCTCCAGATCTCTGGGAACTCAGCCAGTATGGAAGGAGGCTGAGGAGCTGGTTCCTGGGCAACTGGACTGGGTAAGTGAAGGCACTGTGTGTTTATGTTCTGTGTGTGTGTGTGTGTGTGTGTGTGTGTGTGTGTGTGTGTGTTTATGTTGTGTGTGTCTCTGTGTGTGTCTTTGTGTGTGTGTGTCTCTATGTGTCTCTGTCTCTCTCTGTGTATCTCTCTGTCTTTCTCTTTGTGCGTGTCTCTCTGTCTCTCTTTGTGTGTGTCTCTCTGTCTCTGCCTCTCTCTCTGGGTGTCCATGCAAACTTGAGAGTGGCTTCTGTGATGTCTTGCTCTGACATGGCTTCTGTCTCTTACACAATGCTTTAGTAGCCTCTTGTCTCTTTCTGGTATGCATGGGGAGAAAAGACATGATTCATGTTTAAATTTAGAAAGAGCTGTGGAACTGTAGTTTGGAGACAGGTTGTTTCCCGTAGGTTTCTGTACTTCCAGTACATCACAGAAGGAATTATGATGTCTATGCCTTTTGACATAGCAAGGTCACTCTGCATGTTCTCTTTTCAATATTTCCCCCTTGAAGTTACTTTTACGAAAGAGAGTATCTTTAGGAGTTGTCCTGCTTCTCCCTCCCATGCTCCTGGCTGTCTGTCCATCTGACTGGTCCTATAACAATCATCTTTCCCCAGACAAACTGGGAATGACCTTCTGGGCTGGAACCTCTTCATTAGCAGACTCACACTGATGAAGCACTGATGATTCCTGCATCCTGTCTGAGCCCATTTAGAGTCCCCTATATTTGGAAAAGCATTTAAAAGTGTAGATTGTGTGAACTTCAGTTCATCCACGGCACTGTTTAGTCAGAGAAGGTCAGGTTCAAGAATGTTTGCTCTCAAGAGGTGGCTGGACAGTGAGAGAAGCAAACAGAGAAGCAGACAGAGATGCAGACAGAGAAGCAGAGAGGCAAGATTGGGGCCACTGTGGGACTCTCCTGGTTCAACACTGTAGAAGGAATCCAGGTGCTCACCTCTCAAGTGCTGGGTCAGAGATGGGCATCTAGAGATTGGCAGGAGTCAGGTTCTCTCCTGGAGAAACAAACAAACCCGTAACTGTAATGCTTAGATTCAGGGATATGCTTCAAGCTTAGAGACTTGGGGCTGAGGCTACCTTGGTGAGCCACATATGGCTAAAACCAAAATCATCCAGGAGAGAGATGAGACAGTTGGTTCATGGAGAGAGCCAACATGGGGGTGTGTGGGCAGAGGGTGGCTTCCTTTCCCAACCCTCAGTTCTAGATCAGAAAGCAGAAAGCTGTCATTCCTTACCTGTGTTCTAGGAGACTGGGATTCTTTCATATATAATTCCCCATAGGTTTCTTTCTTTTCTTTGTTTATTTATTTAACAATCGGATGTCCCTTGATTTTCATTTCCAATATTATAAAATGATGCACTAGTCTTGTAGGGCTGTGGCAAAGGATGACTTAATACAGCAAACGTGTACCCTCTCATGGCTGTTGATACTGGAAGTTTGTTGGTTAGGTGTTCTGTTTTGTCTTGTTTTGGTAGACTTGATGTGATCTAGAGTCATCCTGGATTAGAAAAACTCCCCTGAGAAACTGCCTGCATCAGATTGGCCTGTGGACAAATGTGTGGGACATGTTCTTGATTGATGATTGATGTGGAAAGGCCCATCTCACTGTGGTAAGTGCCATCCATGGCAGGTGGTCCCAGGGTGTGTAAGAAAGTACATTGAGCAAGCTAGGAGAGCAAACCAGTAAGCAGCCTTCCCCCATTGTAGCAGGAATCTTAACAGGTCTTCTTAATATAATCAAACCTAGAGCCAGGTATTGGGGTGAATGCTGGAAGATCAGAGAAGCAGAAAAAAACACAGCCACCTCACCTTGCCAGTTCCTCAGCTGATCCTGTTTCTTCAGACTGGAAGCCTCTGAATCCTCATCCAAATGGATCTCAGCTGAACTGCTTCTCAAACGCCTGAAAGCTTAATCAGCTCTAGTTCCTGGTCTTCATGCCTTATATACCTTTCTGCTTTCTGCCATCAATCCCTGGGATTAAAGGCATGAGTCACCATGCCTGGCTGTTTCCAGTGTTGCTTTGAACTCACAGAGATCCAGGTGATCTCTGCCTCTGGAATGCTAGGATTAAAGGCATGTGTGCCACCATTTTCTTGCCTCTATATCTAGTGGCTGTTCTGTTCTCTGACCCCAGATAAGTTTATTAGGGTGCACAATATTTTATGGAACACAATATGGCTTCTGCTTCAGGTCCTGCCTTAAGTTCCTGCCCAGACTTCTCTAGATGATGGACTACAAGCTGTAAGATGACATAAACCCTTTCCTCCCCAAGGTGGTTTTAGTCCATGTTTTATCATAGCAATAGAAATCAATCTGATAGAGAAATTGGCACTTAGCACTGTGGGAGATTACTATGACAGGCCTGATTGTTGATTTTGGGGGGACTGAGGGAGTGTTTGGAACTTGGACTGGGGTCAAGATCATGAGTGCTCAGAGCTTCATTAGACATTCTGTGGAGCCTTGGGAAAGAAGAATGTTGAGAGAGGTGTATTACAAAGTTTTAGAGAGAAATTTGAGAGTCTCTCAAAGACTTTTGAGGCCATTTTTGTGATAGTTTGAATTGAAAATATGTGTTTTCTGGTCCTGCTAATGCTAAAGAATCAGCTGTGGTTGAGAAGGGACCATTATCTTTGAGTGAAATATTTTCTCAGGATCATCAAAGAGATTGGTGATCTAGCAAGGGGGCAGGGAGCAAGGCCGCATCTCAAGCTGGTAGCTGTATTTGGTAATATGTAATATTCTTCCACATGTTATTACTTTTTGTGGCAAATGAGCTGTGAGACTGAAGAGTTCTGAAGACCAGCTGAAGCTCAGCATTGTGAGAGGAAAGAAGAGGCCATTGGGGAAGGCTCAGCTTCAGCTGCAGAGGAGACCCTAGTAAGGTGGAGATGCTAGAACTGTGTGATGGCGGGTGTGGAGTGGAGCTGGCCTGAGCCTTGGAGACAAGCTATGTGTGCTGTGGTGGTAGAGCTAGGAACAACTGCCCAAGCCTCTTGGAGCCCAGAATAACCTGAGTGAGTGAGCCCAGACATTGCACACTGAATTATTTACACTGTTGGATTTTGCTTTGCTTTGATTGTGATTTGCTTGGTTCTTTTATTTATTTAGGAGCCCATAGTTAGAGGACTTTAAATTTTTAGAGACTTTGGATTTGTAGAGAGACTGAACTTTGTAGAATGCTGAAGTTTTTAAAGTCCATGGGACTTTTAAAGCCACACTATGTTTTAGATTGTGCCATTAATAGTAACATGACATCTTGGAGACAAATAAGAAAGAAGGGTTTATGGTTTAACAGTGATGTGTCTCTGTGTTAAGCTGACAAAGGGCCAGTTGTGTTGGTTAGTTTTTTTTTTTTGTCAAGTTGACATAAGCTAGCGTCATCTGAGAAGGAGCCTCAATTGAGGAAATGCCCCTGTCAGATCTGCCTGTAGACAAGTCTTTGGGGGCATTTCTTGGTTACTGTGGAAGCACCCTGTGACTGCATGTGGGCCCACTCTGGGAAGGTGGCCCTGCGGTGCAGAAGAGAGCAAACCGGTAAGCCTGTAGGCAGTGCCCTTTCATGGTCTCTGCTTTAGTTCCCCCCTCCAGGTTCCTGCCTTGACTTCCCCGATGACGGACTGAGGAGCTGTAAGATGAAATAATTGAGTCAATGTTTTATCACAACAGTAGAAAGAAAACTAGGACCAAAGTTTAATCCTGAGGTAACAGGAGAGTTGATGCATTCTGAGGGAGAAGCCATTGCGGGCATCTCACTATCCATGGTATGCTTTGGTTTCTGAACACAGTAATTGAATCTCTGCCTTCCTCCCCACCTGGCTTTCTCTCTGTTGGTTCTCTGAATTGTTGTTGTTGTTGTTGTTGTTATTATTATTATTATTATTATTACTATTAATGATTTTGTCTCAAGGATATTTGCAGTTGAATTTAGGGCCAACTTAATCCTGGAAAATCTTATCAAGAAATCCTTAGTGCAATTATGTCTTCCAAGACCCCAGTTCCTAGTAAGGTCACATTTTGATGGTTGGGGTCACCATACCTTTGTCGGGGAGGCATAACTGAGAATATTACAAATGGTGTGTGTTTATGGATAGATTACTCAAGTGGTAGCATGATTATGAGGTGCAAGGGACTTGCAGGTTTGTTCAACTTTGTGACATGTTGTTATCACCTACAAGGTCCACGCTTAAGAGCCATGTAGTTGGGTTTAGTCTCCCCCGCCCACATTTTAAGGGAGTTTATGATTTAGTGTTGGGTTACATTCATAGCTATCCTTGGCTGTATGTGGCTCATGGGTTGCTGTTTGCACACAGCTGTGGAGGAATGTCTCTTAGATGAGACTTTGACATCAGTAAGCTAACTAATAAATCTGCTGTTTATGTTGGGGCACTACAATTGGCTTGAGCTGCCACCAGAGTCTCTCAAAGATGGAGGAGGTCACTCAGAGGATGCTCAGGTTCCTGACCAGGTATTCCATGGTACCTCAGGGACCTTCAGGCCCTGGTAAAAACAGCTCCTCACCACATTAAGCCTATCTTTAACTTGATGTAAAGAAATCTCATGATACCTACCAGTTATGAAGGCCAGTGCCCTCATGGCTCATTGTAGAAGCTGTTGTTTTCTCTGATTGATAAGTTAATATTTCCCTTGCTCATTGTTCTAAGTTCAGGTTGACGTTTCCCAGTTTCTTTTACCCTGACCCAAAAGGTGCTCCTCTTTCCAAACCCCATAGTACTCTTATGTTAAAGAGCTCATCTATATGTTATGGGATTTCTTCTTTTTCTGCCTCTTTCCTTGAGTTCCTGTTTTTCCTTCTTTTAATCCTCAGATCTTCACCCAGATCAAGAATATGGTACAAGTTCAGTAAATATTTACTCTTCAACGATCATCACGGGAATATCAAAACTACCATGAGCTATCCTCCTACCCATCAGAGTGGCTGTTATAAAAAATTAAACAATAACAAATACGTGTGAATAAAGGAAGCCTTTTATACACTGTTGGTGGGAATGCAAATTAGTACAACTACTATAAAAATAAAATGGAAGTTCCTCAAAAAAAGATGACAAAGAGGATGAAGACATTGAAAATAGAACTACCAGCTGGGGGAAATGGCTCCATGGGGAAATGCTCACTGTGGAAGCATCAGAACCCGAATTCAGATCCCCAGCTACTGCACCAGATGTCTGGTGTGGGGGTGTGGAGTTTAATACTAGCACTGGGTAGGTGGAGACAGGAGGATCATTGTTGCTCACTGGCCAGCTAATCTTGCTGAAACAGTGACCTCCAGGTTTGATGAGAGACCTGTCCTCCAAAAAACTAGGATGGAGAGCTATAGAGGAAGACACACATCATCGACCTCTGGCCTCCATCCTCATACAGACACAAAGTAACAGTTTTCAGTCCCACTTCTGGATAGGAAGTCCACTACACTGCAGAGTCATCCCCATGTTTATCACAGCACATTAACAATAGCTAAGATGTGCAGTCAACCGCAACATCCAGTAGTTGGCAAATGGAGAAAGAAGATCCAGCATTTATGCATACAAAGTACTATTCAGACATAAAGGAGTGAAATTCTGGCATTTGCAACAGTATAGATGAAGTTGGAAGGTTTTAAGTACAATAAGTCAGGCACACAAAGATAAATACCACATAGTGTCACTTCCCCGTGGAAGCTAAAAGGCTGTTCGTCGAGAAATGGAGAGAAGAATGGTTGCCAGGGTCTAGGAGGGGGACAAGGAAGGGAGAGATGGTGAGAGAGTGGTTCATGAAGAAATTACTTCTAATGTTCGTTAGCACAACGCGGTCACTGAGCTCAACAACAGTTAACTGAATATTCCACAGTAGTGAGTACAAAAGGTTTTGGCTATTCCTAACACAAGAACGATGAATGTCTGAAAGGATAGAGGAGGCAAGTGTCCCAGTCTGATCTTCCAACTCTGGATCTATGCTCACAAAGGTCACACTGAGCCACACAAATGTGTACAATGAGTATCAGTCATAACAGAACAGAGTTAAAGATGATTATTGGAGATGTGCCCCAGCAGCACAGCATGATACCTTGGGTCCAATCCCCAGAAACTCCACCGTGAAGTTTATTAAGTAATTGAATTGCAGGCAATGCACTCAAATATTATGTAGGTGGGAATGGTTCCTTGTGATATCTAGCAAAGGAAACCATCCAGGAGAGAGGATGAGAGAGGGAACTGGGCCGATCAATCATCTATCACCCACACATTGCTACTAGAATGCAAATTTTATTTTCCCCCAAATACCTACTCTCTTCCAAACTGTCATGTGTCTTTGGAACAACTCAGCCTTCCTTCCCAGTCCTGGGCAGCCTGATTGATCTAAGAGACATCTCATTTCCTTGCCAATGATTGACTCAAGAGTGGACCTGTCAATCAATTGTGGCCCACGAGACAGGAAAACGTCTGAGAAATGTCTCCTTGTTCCTAAAGTGAGGGGGACAGAAAGAGATGCTTCCCCCTCTTCTACGGAGTTTTGTCAAATCTGGGGAGGGCACCTGGAAAAATCCATGCCATCTTGCCATAGCTAGACACAGGATGATGGTAAGAACCTGACTGTGCTGACAGGGAAGGACCCGTGAACCTGTCTGCCTTCCCCTCTGCTAGAGGCTGCAGCTGTGCCCAACAATACATTTCCTTGTTTTGAAGGTTGTCCCTCTGGTCTCTGTGACTTGAAACCGAAGGCGGTTTAACAGCAAGGCCCACTCTTCAGTAACTTCTTGGCTTGATTTTAAAGCATCAGGCATAGAACTAAAAGGTCATCTCTCTTGTGAGTCTGGTCATGCACTAGGATTTGGGAACGTGAACTATGGTGTCCTTTGGTCTGCTCCTTGCCAGCTTGAGTTTGACTCTACCCCTCAGAGGGCAAAAAGCAAAGCTCTTTCTCCAGACAATTAAGTAAGGTCTGATTGTGAACTGTCTGAGAAAAAATGCTACAAAGCCGTGAGGGCGGAGCCAGAAAAACTCACTTCCGCCGAACCTCTGACCCAAAGGAAAACTTGGGAGACATGAGAGTTTTTTAAATTGAAGTATAATTAGTGTGAATTAAGCTTTGGGGACTTGAAACAATGTGTCTCTGGTGCATGGATGGAGCAATAAAATAGAGGGGAAAATTGAGAAGGGAGCTGTCCATGCCCACATGTTCTATGGGTAGACAACTCTGAAAATTGCATCTGTACTGACCATGTAGATTCGCTTTCCATTGGTTGCTAAACAATGTAAACATATTATACTACATTCTTTATGTGCCTGGTATCTACATGGAAGTTGCTCACTTTGTACCTTGCTGAACATTCTAGATGGATGGGTGGGACATTAGACACAAAAATTCGAAACCATGGAGATATGGAAAGAGGTTATGAATGCTTTATGTTTTAAAAAATTAAATTTAATTATTTTAAGATTTATTTTTAATTTTGTTTATGTGTATGCTTGTGTGTCTGCATGTCTGCCATGAATGTATGGATATCCTTGGGGGCCAGAAGAGGGTCTTGAGTCCCCTGGGGCTAGTTACAGGCAGTTGTGGGGGTTCTGACCCTCTAGGAAAACTATGAGTACTCTCAGCTGCTGGGCCATCTCTCCAGCCCATGAAAGCTTTTTAAACTAATTTATGCTGAAAAAGATCCAAAGTACAACACAAATCACCACAGTCATTAAATAAGAGATTAAAAATTTAGCTACATTAAAAAATAAAAAAACCTCTCTGCCTGCAGAAATGACCATAAGGAAAGTCAAGAGTCAATACTAAACAGCCTAGCAGACTTACAGCCCAGTGCTATACCATCAGTACAGAAAAGGCCCAAACCCAGGATATTGTATCCTGATTGGTAATTTGGCAGTAGCTCTCAGGATTACAAATAACGTACTCTGGTTCAGCAACTTGATTTGTAGGCATTATTGATAAGATCTAACTCATATGTTAATGTCAGTCCTATTAAATTGCTTGTACCCGTCTATAAGCAGGAATCACTTAGGTATAAAGTGAATTATCACGGATTGTTGGAATGATCAACAATAGGGAGAGTGGTTGTAGAGAGGAAGCCATGCTGAAGTAATAGCTGACCATCCATCGTAAAAGATTGTATGCTGGTGTGGAACAGTCTCTAAATTAATGCAGATAATCGAGAGACGGCATAACAGCAAACTACCGTTTGGGTGAATAAAAGACGGTGGATGGCACTTTTTACAAACTCACTTAAATATTTCCTCAAAGAAAAGTAAGACATTGACACTCGGGGTTTGGATGAGAGCTAGGTGGCTGGAGACACAGGGAGCAGGAAGGCCCCACTGGATATAATGACGTGCCTGTTGAATTAGGAGTTATAAGAATGTGTTATCTCTCCAAATGCATATGTTAGACAATTCAAGAAATAAACCCCCAACACTTGAGAAATAAATTCATCAGGTGTAGTGGTCCATGCATGTGATGCCAGATACTAGGGAGGTTGAGGCAGGTGGGTCATGAGCTCCAGGCCAGCTGGGCAACATAGTGAGACTCAACCTTAAAATGAGAAAGAAACAAAGAAAGTGGAAAATAAAGAATTGTGAATGAGATTCTGTAAAGCCAGGGTGGCCATTCAACATGAGCAGGGCCAAGCACCCCAGTCTCCCCACCTCAGGGCAGGCTGAGGCTTGGCTTGTCAACTCCAAGCCTCTTCAGCCACTTCCCGCTCCTCCTGGTCTAAGACCAAGTCTGTCAACCAAGTGATTTGCCTCTGTGTGTCTTTCTGTCTTCCCTTTGTTCTGGAAGATGTGGGGCAGAGCACCCAGGTGAGGTAGCCTAGATTTCTCTGCTGGGCACAGCTCGTGGGTACACATGAGTCTTTGTCTGAAGGGAAGAGAGGACTGGAGACACTTGATATTGGAACATTTGACTATGACAGAAGGAAATGACTTAGGTTGTGTGGGAGGTCTGCACCTGAAAGGTAAGTAATGGGGCAGGATGGACCGACCACTAAATAAATCTTAGAAGGCAGGGGCGCTGCCTGCTTAGCACACTCCCACTGAATTTGTCTCTCTCCGGAGCTGTGTGGCTGATGCCTTGCTACCACTGGAGGAGATCTGAGGGTGTGTCATATTCTGTCCCGACTTCTGACCGGAGCTGTGGAATAGTACGTTGAGTGCCTTCATTGTTCAGGTTATTAATAACAAAGAGCCAAAGCATTTCAATTCCTAGAGCGTCTCTCATCTCAGAGGAGCCGATGTAACTCACTAATTCAGTTACCTGAGCTACATTTGGTAATTATTTGAGGATCACTTCACCCAGAGGTGAATTTTGACGAGTGGTGTGACACAGCCCACAGTCACTTCGTTCTCCAGCCAGTACCAGAGAGAAATGCACAGCTAATCGGGATGCCTTCCTGGAGGATTTTCTCAGTGAGAACTTCGGGGAGATGGATGCTGAAAGAATGTAATTAACTGCCCGAAATTAATATCTCCAACCTTACTCAAGGTCTCCTGACCTCTTTACTAGTGGCGGTGTGGAGGGGTAGTTTGTCTCGGAATGGGCCTCTCTGGTGGCTGAGAGACCTGGGAGCCCAGGCTCTTCACTGCTATTTCATTTCCACCAGCATACCGCACGCCATTCTTTTAATTTTTTTTTTTTGTGTGTGTGTAGAATTGCAAATGGTACCGTATTTATAATTATTTCCATACATTCACTTCCAGAACCTGAAAACACAATTGATTTTGCAGGTTGCACTTGTGACCTTGCTGAACTCACTCACTGGTTGGAGGAATATTTGGGGGGGGATTTCTAGAGATTTTCCTCCTCCAACCATCTATAAGTGGAGTCATTTTTGATTATTTGTGTGTATCATTTATTTCCTTTTCTTACCATATCCACCTGGCTAGCTCAGAGCTGGCCTGTCTGGCAGACAGTTTTCTCCTGAAGGCCTTCTAGGCATAGGAGAAAAATGATCCGCGCTCCACCATCATATAGAGGGTTAGAATGCTACTTGCAAAGCTTTTTGTTTGCTTTGGTTTGGAGGTTTTATTTTCCTATTTTTTGTAGATTTTTCATTTAAATTTTCTCTTTAAAATTTGTTTCTATATGCCTGTGTGAGTTTATGTGTACTACATACATGCAGTCATCTATGGTGACCAGAAGAGGATGCTGGATCCCCTTGAACTGGAGTTATAGGTGGTCATGAGCTGGGAACCAAACTAGGTTCTTCCGTAAGAGTAGCAAGTATTCTTGACCGAGAAATCACCCCTCCAGCCCCAACTGTGGATGCTCTTTATCTCACTGGGGAAGTTGCTCCCGTTCATAGTTTGAGAGTCTTTTTAAAACCATGAATTCCTTCCTCCTTCAACAAACGGCATTCGGCATTCAAAGAAGGAGGAGGAGGAGGAGGAGGAGGAGGAGGAGGAGGAGGAGGAGGAGGAAGAGAAGAAGGGGTCAAGATCATGTTGGGGAAACCCACAGAGACAGCTGACTGGTGCTAGTTGGAGCTCACTGACTCTGGACTGACAGCTCGGGAACCTGCATAGGACTAAACTAGGCCCACTGAATGTGGGTGACAGTTGTGTGACTTGATCTGTTTGTGGGGTCCCTGGCAGCAGGACCAGGACTTATCTCAGGTGCATGAACTGGCTTTTTGGAGTCCATTCCCAGTGGTAGGATACCTTGCTCAGCCTTGATACAATGAGAGGGGCTAGGCTCTCCTTCAACTTGGTGTGCCAGACTTTGTTGACTACTATGGGAGGCCTTACCCACTCTGAGGAGTGGATGGGGGTAGAGTGGGAGGGGGGTGAGGAGGCAGGAGAAGGGGAGGGAGGGGGAACTGGGGTTGGTATGTAAAATGAAAAAAATTTAATAAATAAATATTTTTTAAAAACCCATGAATGTTTAGTGGATTCTCTGTGATGTCTGGAGCTCGCACTAGGGCCAAGATCAGTACTCAGAAGCTTTGGAGGAGGTAGACAGAAGGGCCTGCCAGGGGAGTCATTCAATAGACAGTGGCTCTCTGGGCTTTTTGAAATGACCAGTCTTTATGAGGGAGGATGCAGATAGGACTGTTCCTTCCCACTGCAGCAGCTCTGCCAGCGAGGCAGGGGGAGTCCGTAATGGCAGGGGGAGGAGAGCCTGCCAAAATATGATGTGCTTGTCCTCCTGGTGTGAACACACGCCTGGATTGTACACAGTCTGTCTATTCTACCCACAAAACCAGTCGCTCAGTGCCTGCGGATATGTCTTCCTCAACTAGTTTTTCCTAGTCAGAGAGACTCAAAAATCCTTGATTAGACACGTGTCTTCAATTTTATTTTAGAGGAGAAGGTGTTCATGAAAAAACAAAAACAACCCAGCTTGTTATTTGTTCAAGTTGCTTGAGATGTGTCATTCTCTCTTAAGGCGGAGTTTAGAATCTCCTCAGGTCATAGTCCTGCTCTGTGAGGGAGGTGGGAGGTGACAAGGTGTAGGTCAGCGATGTGTTGGCCTGTGACCAAAACAGGGAGTTGGATTGTTTCCAGGCACGTGGGTCCCCACCCTTGACCTGTGCCACTCCAAGGTTCTTTCTTGTTTCTGCAGGAGGCATCACCGCCCACTACGTTTTTTCCTGTCTAATTCACAGCTGTGATGGGTACCACAGTACATAGTGAACCACCGCTGCCTGGAGTCCACAGAAGATGAAAACTGGGTGAGGGTAAAATTGATCTGAAAGCGGCTATCCTTTTTTCAAGCTTTATATAAACCTCTCACTGGGGCCTTCATTTTTCCAGGCCTTGTTCCATTTTCAGTACTGCGGGCTTAGACTAGGTGCACTCTGTGGACACTTGACATTCAGACATTCTGAGACTGTCTTGCCTGTTCCTGTCACTTCCCTTTGTCTCCACTTGGCATGTGAGTCTCCAATGCTGCCTGTCACATGACAGGGCTTTATGGAAGCTGTCCCCCTACTTTCTTTCCCCAGGAAGAATGGTATTAGAAGCCACCATGCTTCCTGAGTTTCATTGATGGAGACTCGGGATTTGTTTTTCCAATACTGAAGGTTCCCTAATGTAGGTCTTTACCTTAAATGCCCACAGTTATGCCATAATACCTGTTTGTTCGTGCCCTGTTGGTCGTATGGTTGCTCATAGGAAAGGCTGAGACAAAACCGAAATAATGATAGGATGAAGAACACTTTCCAAAAGGAAGAAATGGCAGCTAGGTTGCTCATTGTCTTCTTATGGTTTCACTTATTAACTGATTCCGTCAACCAAGAACACTGAGTGCCTGCTATGCCCAAGTCACTCACTATGCAGGGGAAAAATTGGATTTCCACGATGACCTGATCACACTAATTGAGCTACTATGTGACATCATTCTCTGTCCCACACATGTCACATTCTTTTTTCTTTTTTTTCCTTTTTTTTTTTTTGGAGCTGAGGATCGAACCCAGGGCCTTGCGCTTGGTAGGCGAACACTCTACCACTGAGCTAAATCCTCAACCCCACATTTTTTGTTTATTTGTTTGTTTTTGTTTTTTGAGACAGGGTTTCTCTGTGTAATAGTCCTAGCTGTCCTGGAACTTTCTTTGTAGACCACACTGGCCTTGAACTCACAGAGATCCACTTGCCTCTGCCTCCCAAGTGCTGGGATTAAAGGCGTGCACCACCACCTCCTGGCATATTTTGTTTAATCTTCACAGAAAACATATAATATGGGATTTTTTTCCATAGGATTTTATTGCATTTGTCTTCTCTGTTCTTATAGCTGATATAAAAGATTAACCAAATAAATTATTGAGGAGGTTGTAAATATTCCCTTCCTTAGTGATTTGTTTTGATGATATTTTGGTGGCATATAGTATGTGCTATGTGTTAGGGTTTATTGATGCCAAAACAAAGCTCAAACCTCAAAGGGAAAAGGTTTATTCTGGAGCTAAATGTGTGTCCTCATCACCTGGAGGCACAGGGTCAGGTTATCCAAATACTATGTTCCAGCATCTCAGAATGTCACCATGTTTTTGTAGTGAACTAACAAAGTAAGCCATACATCAGGGCCCTTTTTATTTACATTGGCAGGTTACAACAAGGCAGAAAAGCCCCTGCTAAAGGCCTTACATGCTAGTTGATGACATTCTCAGCCTTTGAGTTGGTGAGGCTAAGCATCTGTTTGTACATTCCAAAGGGATTTACCTGATAGTCACAAGGATGTTAGGCCACAGAAGTGGGCAATAAATGGCTATTTATGGAGCCGAGATAGTCTAAGATCATTTGGGTAGGAACCTTAAAATTCCAGCTCTCCTCTATCATTGGAGTTCTAATCAGATTCAGTCTTGTAGTGTGTTTAATGTGGGTGGAGCTCCCCCACCCCAGAACCTCAGCTAACAGGATATAAATAACCAAGACAAGTCAAGCTTTATCTGACATGAAGGTCAATCTGTTAATTATAATATCCTACGTGCCCTCCAGCACACATAGGCTTCAAGATGGCCAATCAGGAAACTTCACATACTTTTTGGTAGTGATAGAGCCTGGGATTAGGAGCATGATAAAAGTAGGACTAGCCCTTATGAACCATCTGATCAAATACTATATGCTGGAAAAGAACAGTCATGTCTTTATTCATTTGAGCCCTAAATGTATATGTTATTTAACCCCACAATTATACTTGTGGTTCCATAAAGCAAACTCTACCTCTTGCTGTTGTTGTTGCTTAAATTATTAGTCCAAATCATATAAAACTGCCATTTTTGTAGGTTGAATGTCAAAATTTCATGTCTTCTAACCTATGCCCGACTTCCTGCTACCTACAGTTGAAGCCTGACTGATACCGTGAGGTCATCATCTTCAGCTCGGATAAGGAAAATGATTGTCCAAGTATGAGTAGCAAGAGCTCACATCTGGTGAACTCAGGGTCCCTAGTCTTAATAACCGCAGGACCAGTCCCACACACAGAGTTAGGCAAGCTGAACTTTTTGTAAGTGGTAACACTCTCTTGATGAAGACAACCATGAGCTGATTTAGACTCTGGTAGAAGATGCTTGCCTCCCCCTGGACTGGCATTGGTTTTATAAATTGGCACTTGGTGGGGTTCTGCTATGGAAAACCTTTGGGATTGCTGCCCAATTGACAACTCTCTTCATTTTACGAGTCATAGCTCAATGCTTCGGGTCATTTGTTTGAACCAAGCTGATGTCTTGAAAAAGAAAGTGGAACAGAGAAAGGAGAAATGAAAGATCTAAGAGGTGTTAGTAGTTTAGCAGCCACCAGCTCAAGCTGAGGATGAACCACTCAAGGGCTCAGTGGTTAGAGCCCTTGCCTATGCCGTCTAAGACCCTGGGTTCCATCGCAGGCACTGTGTGTGTCGGGAGTTGGGTGTATCAATCCACACATGCTTGTCTCTGTGTCTCTAGAATTGCTGTAGTCCCTGAACTTTTGAGGTGTGCCTATTCAGCTCTGCTTTTGTGAGATTACCAATTCCTGTTGAAGGAAGTCTCTTTTATTCGAAGCCAGCTAAAGTTGGTTTCAAAAGAACATTAGCTAATTAAAAATATGGGAACGACCACACATCTGTGACTCGGGATTCTGTTTGTAATCTCGGGTATTTGCTGGCCTACAGAGAGCATTGCCTGTAATTCCCTGTCCCAGGAAAATCTGGAAAGGTTGCTGGCTCTGCTAGAGGAAGTCCCAGTATAAAATGGGAATAAAGAAGCACATGATGAATTTCTTGCCGCTGAAGACCTGATGAAGAAGGCAGCTAATAGGAAGTCTGAGAAGAATGATGCTCAGTGGCAAGTTGGAGCCTCGGGTGCCAACAGAAGAGGTGGAAACCAGCAAGAGACTCCCACTGTTCCTGAGTGGGGAAGAGAAAACAACACAATGGAACATATCAGAGCAGTGGTGTTAGGAGGCACTGGGTGAAACTTTGGGTCATGATTTCAGAAGCTGCACAATTGTTACCTGCACATTTACCCTGGATCTTTATGGCCTTAGCTCTGAATGGGTTAATCTGCTTTTAAAGGCCATCCAAATGCCACTAAGCTAATCCCTACATCCTTTGTTCTTTCTATTTAAAAAGAAAAGTGCTGGCCGTGGTAACAGCACATCTGAGAGGTGAAGCCCAGTGCTATCCCTACAAGTGCTGACAAAAATTAAACCTGGCATTCTGACGTCTATGCCTATAATTCTACCGATTTCAAACCTCTTCTTGGACAGATTCCTCAAAATCTAATGATTAAGGTACACAGTCCCTCATTAAAATTGTATTGCTGGACATGTATCGAGCGTCATCTGTAAGATTCCTAACATAATATTATATTGCCAGTATTTTTATTGTTCTGAATTTCAGGGCTAATCTAAGTTTAAACTCTTTATCTTAGAAACCACTAACAGCAGCTAATTAGCACATCTCATTCCGGGTGTATTTGCCAACCAATTTCAGAGACTCATTTGCCTGTTAAGAGATTTTATTGAACACCAGCACCGCGGTCTCTTCTTTTTTTCTAGTAAACAGCCCATGCTTATTATCTTATTACAGGAATGCCACTGGTTAAATCAGACTCTGAATATAAATAGCCATATTACCGCCATCAGGCATCAATGTTTATTTAGTGGCTGTGAGTCACGCATACCTCTTTGATCGGGTTTGGAATGAGCCATTGCAGTTTTTCTTCAAAAAGGCTATTTGCAAAGGCTACAGAAGTATCGGTGAGATTAAACATGAAATTTATCAGCCATTTCTGCCATTGAACACCAGGTATCAAGAGCGTGTGCAAAGGAGGGCCGGGCCTAATGAAGTTGGGAGGTTGGAAAAGATTCCAAGAGATCTGTTGTGGTTTGTGAGCTGTCTCCCATAAGCTCATACACTTGACACTTGGTCCCCAGTGGGTGGGGATGTTTGGGGGAAGTTACGGAACCTTTAGGATGAAGAGCTTCGTTGGCGGAAGTCCAGCTTTGACGGCAGGCCTTGAGGATTTATAGCCCCAGCCCACTTCCTGTTCTGTCCGCTTCCTGTGTGTGAAGGAATGTGATCCGCTAGCTTCCGACTCCTGCCACGCTTTCCCCAGAATGATGGACGCTAGTTCTCTGAAACTGTCAGTCAGAAGGAACCCCTTTTCCCTTTTGGTCAGGGTTTTCCATCATAAAAACAGAAGAGTAACTAATACAATGGCGGCCATGCTGGTGGAAGAAGGACTGGGGAAAAGAGAGAAGGGAGGGAGAGAAGGAGAAGGAACAGGAGGGCCCCACTGTTGGCCTCATCACTGCTCGGCCGTTGCACCGTGTCCCAGGGTATAGGCACTAATGACATGCCTCACCATGACAAAAATAGCTGCGAAAAGCAGTGTAGGAAGGAATGGTTTGTATTGCCTTGTGACGCGAGGGACCGCGGTCCTTCAGGCACGGCTGTGGGTGGCGAGGGGACTGGTCACGTGGTATCTGAAGTCAGGATGCAGAAGAAAATGATGCTTTTGCTCAGCTAGCTTTCTGTCCTCCTTATTCAACCTAAGATCCCAGTCCCTGGCATATCATCCACCTGGAGGATGGGTTTTCCCCTCCTGAGTGGAATCTCTCTGGGAATATCTTCAAAGACACACGCAGAGGTGCGCCTTAAGCAATTCTAAGCCCAGTCAAGCTGATGGTGATGATTAGCCATCACAGTAGAGTGCCTGTGCTTGGCATCCTAAGATGCCAAGCACAGGTCTCTAGAAGAAAGCTTAGTGTTCCCTTGTATGGTGGAAGCAGATGTATGTAACACATATTGAACCCGTAGAAAAACAAGGAAAGCGTACTTCCCGCCTCAACACTGTGCTTGTGTGTGCGTGTGCATTGTGCACTTGTGTGCCTGTGCCTATGAAGGCCAGAGGTGAACACTGGGTCTCTTGTTCAGGTGTTCTTCACCTTCTTTCTTGAGACAGGGTTTCTCACTGAACTTGGAACTCGCTAATTCAGCTGGACTGACTAGCCAGTGAGCTCAGGGACACTCCATTACTCTGACCCTGCCCCTAGAAGTGGGGTTATGGGTGTGTCACCATGCCTAGCGATGTACATGGGTGCTGGGGATCTGAACTCAGCTCCTTATGTTTGAGCTGTCTTCTCAGCTCCCTAACTAAGCTTTTTTCTTTTCTTAAGATGATTACTGTCACAGAGTGACAAGTGTATGCAGACTTCAGCTGGTGAAACTGTGGTAGCAGATAAACTGTGGGGATATAAGATATGGCCCTTTAACTAGAGAACTCACTTAAACTAGGGGCATCAATTCGCTTAACAACAGCCAGTACTTCAGTTTAACAGGCACAGTGCTGAGACCAGCTGTAAACAATACAACACCCTGCGTTTAATGCTGTGGTGAATCCCATCACACATTTCTCCTGACCTCATTCCTAACCAAGTCTTACTTACTGGTCAGCAATCTTGACACATCCCCTGGGTGACTGTTCCTTGTCCTCAAAGCTTATGTCTGATATTCTGTACTGTCTTCAAGCTTCTGTCTCCAATCCCTTTTACTCCATGTGGGTAACCTAACCTTCTCTATCATGAAAATAAGTTCATTCACGCTCATCCTCCCTGGTGCCAACCAGAGAGAGGACACACCCTTTCTCTTAAAGCTGATAAATCCTACTTGTGATTGGGACTGCTTTTCCTCCCAAAGTTCTTCCACCCAGAACTTTCACTTTGCTCCTCTCAACTAGCTTGGACTTTTTGTATTTAGAAACCAACCAACCAACCAACCAACCAACCAACCAACCAACCAATTCCAACAACAGAACCTTACCAGTAGTCTCTTCCTTGCTGATGACACGTTCTTGAATGCTCTACTGAGAACTCCCTCCACCTCCTAGGTTCCCTGGAAGACTGACATAGACATATGCATGCAGGTGGGTTATTTGGGAGTGCTGTTAGGAGTAACTCCAGCATGGGGATATGGATGAGGGAGGCAGAACTGGCAGAGGAAGAAATAACAGTGTAGATGTAAGAGTGGCATCACCCAGTTCCAAGGGGTAGATGGCTTTTAGATGTCTGGAATTGAGGCAAAGATGCCTTTTTAACTCTGCGCTAAGCTAACACTGGATACACGAAGCAGGTGTATAATCATGGGGAAGGCAGGACCATGAGGTATAGGGTAATTCCTACAGAGGGACCAACCTTGAGACATGGACAGGGCAACTGTCCAGGTAGATGAGGGAAGGAGAGCTGAAATCTTACCAGGGCCCGTGGGTTGCTCTAAGATAATCCTTCTGTACGCTATGAATATGTATTACTCTCATTTGCTAATAAAAAGCTGACTGGCCAGTAGCTAGGCAGGAAGAGATTAAGCTCAAGAGGCAAACTAGGAGCATTCTCGGAAGAGGAAGGGTGGAGTTAGAGAGTTGCCAGGCAAATGCAAAGGAGCAAGATGACAATACTGTACTGAAGAAAGGTACCAAGCCAAGTGGCTCAGCATAGATAAGAATTATGGGTTAAGTGTAGGAGCTAATCAGTAATAAGCCTGAACCAGCAGCTGAGCATTTATAATTAATATAAACCTCTGTGTGGTAATTTGGGAAGTGGCTGCCAGGTATTTGGGAACAGGCAGTTGGGACAAAACACATCCATTTACAGTGGTTGACACAGCTTAGTACACACTGCTGGCATGCCAACTTTTTGCACCCTGGCTTTGTCTCTGCCCAATTTGTATTCAATGCGAAGTGCGATTTCCATGTGGATATCATGAATGATATGAAAGAATGAATGAAAAAGTATGCTGTGGTAGCCAATTCCATCGCTTGAGAGCTGAAGCAGGAGGACTGTGAGTTTGAGACCAGCTTGGACTCTATATCAAGACCATGTCTCAACAACAATGAAGTGTCAATGAAAGAATTCAAATGCAATGTTCTTCACCTTATCCCCTCTACTCCATCCTTAGGCTTTGTGTCTCTAAGGGAAGACTGGCAGGCCAAGTCTCCCTCCCGACTCTGTTTTGTGTTTACTTCGGGGTGGTTTTTGTTGTGGTTTTGTTTTGTTTTGTTTTTGCCTTTCTGGGGATTCTTGTGTGTAGGACACATCCTGAGCAAAGTCTTCTTCCTGTGTATTCCTTCAGGTAGGATGGTGGACGGTGGTCATTGTGATCGCTCACAGCCTTCTTTGCTCTCATTCACTCCCCTTGTCACCTGGACTTGCCCTGTCATATAACTTCTTAGCTCTCTAAGTCTGACCTGAGCCTGGGGGATGATACCACCTTTTCTCAGATTTCCCACTTCAAGCAACTTCCAAGACATACCAACTCTAATGTCTAGAGAGTTATAGGTGGTTGTGAGCCACCTGACATGGGTGCTAGGAACCAAACTCAGGTCCTCTGGAAGAGCAATAACTACAAAGAACCTTGTGTCATTATTGAATCATCTTCTTATGGATTCCTTCCCCCATCTCCTGAAAGGTAAAATCATTTTAAAACATTCAATTCAAAACTGAATAAATTCTAGGCAGGTGAGATACCTCCCCCCTGTATGCTCAACACTCAGAAGAATACTAAGTTTGAGAATAGCATGGGCTATTTACCATGTTTAATATATACAGATATAGTTCATATATATATGTATATATATATATATATACATATATATATGTATAATTTTAGGCTGTATTTTTAAATTATATATATGTATATAATGGATATAAAGATACATATCTAAGTTGTATATCTATCTATCTATCTATCATCTATCTATCTATCTATCTATCTATCTATCTATCCATCTATCTATCTAAAATTATACTTCCTACAGCTAACATTCCCAGCAACACAATATAACAGAAAGGATATAGCTCAGTGATAGAGCACTCTATGTGGTTGAGAGGCTGAGGCAGGAGAATTGTGAGTTTGAGGCTGGTCTAGACTACATAGCAAACCCTATCTCAACAGCGACAAATAATCAATGGATTCAATTCAAATGCCTCTACTCTTCATCTCTGCTTTGTAAAGGGAGGTGGGGGTAACTTGATGGCCCCCATCTCTCCCTGTGGTTTACTTCAGCCTGTGTTTCTTTTCAGCCATTCTGAGGAGTCTTATGTGCAAGGCTCTGGGTCTGCTGCCCTGGTGCTGCAGACACAAAATGTAATACAAACCTAAGCTGTCATCAGATTGATGTGTCTGCAGCATATTTTCATGGATGAAAAAAACAATTTAAACCTCATGGCTTGGGGCTGGAGAGATGGCTCAGGGGTTCAGAACACTGGCTGTTCTTCCAGAGGACTGAGGTTCATTCCCAGCACCCACATGGTGGCTGACAGCTGTCTGTTCCAGTTCCAAGGTGTCTGACACCCACATACAGATGTAGATGTAGGCAAAACACCAATGCACATGAACTAAAAAAGAAATAAACCTCGTGACTTAAAACTGATATTCAATTAGAGAGTAAAATATAAAAATAAATGCAATTTCCTTTAAGATTTTAATTATAAGTTAGTCTTATTTTATGAACAAACATAATAAATATTCAATTACAGTTTAATTGACTAGACGAACAGGCCAAGTCTCTTCAAACAATTTTGTCCCACTAATATCTTAATTATGAAATTCTTTCAAGCATTTAGATTGCATTGTAAAATAGAATATATTTTACATTTTAATTTTCATCAATATATGTTAGTTGTACAGAACAATGGATTTTATTGTGACATTTTTTATTTTTTAAAGACATCTCTGCCCACCTTACCCATTAAAACCCTCCCACATTAATAAATTTTTTAAATTTTAAAATAGTTAAGTTGATGAATGTGGTCCACATTGAATGAATCTTCTGGTTTCCAATTTTGTTTACAAGCTGTGATGGTCAATAGTATCTGTAAGGTCCAAAAGAGACGGAGACAAACGGCTAACTGCAGTGCCTGTTAGCAGACCAAAGCCCACGCTGGCCTCTAGGTTCTCTCTTCTAGTACCTGTTACATAGTCCATGTTGGCATCCTGGCTCTCTCACTCTGCCGCCTACCCTAAACTTCTCCAGCTCATGGTTCCCTTTCCCCAGCTTCTGGTTCTGATATAATCCCGCCATCTGGCTCTGCTTCCTCTTTGCCCTCTTTGCTCTCTTGGCTCTGGTTCCCTCTCTCCTCTTTGTCCTCTCTCCTCTTCCTCTCCTGTCCTCTCCTCTTTCTCTCTCCCCTCATGGCCTGGTTTAGTCCGCTGGCCATGTTTAGTCTACTACTTTCTTTCCCTGCACTGAACCCTCCCAGATGCCTCTGACGGCACTCTCCCTTATATCTCCCACAAAACACTTTTCCTCAACCACATCTTGGAGCGGCCATGTCCTCAATTCATTCAGTATTGATTTCACAGGATTTAGGATCACCTAGGAGACAATTAGGGCTTGCTGATTTGGCCAGCATGGCTAGCCAGGGAGCCGCTTGACTTTCTGTGTGAATGCTGGGGTCAAGCATCAGCTCCTTGTGTGTGTGTGTGTGTGTGTGTGTGTGTGTGTGTCACAGCGCTTTACCAACTGAGTCATCTCCCCAGCCCCTGAATTCTTATTTTTATTCAATGAATTATTATCCATTACTACAATTACTACTCTTGATGCTCAAAATGTCTCAGATTTGACCAGTGACTGCACCTCCAAGTTGGTCCTTGCGTTCTTTTAAACAATCTGTTACGGCCTTGTTTCCTTTCTGATACAAGATAGCTCAGGTTCATCCTGTACTTTCTCTGGCCATTCCCTGCTGGGGAATAATATTTCAAACCCACAATTTGGTATATTCTCATTGCTGCTAGAGCATTAAAGACTTTAGACCCTTCAGCGCACAGAGCTAAGAAGCATATGAACACATGCACACACATATCCACACGCACACACACACACACCCCACACACACCTGTTTCTGTATCTCCTATATGATATGCTACAAACCCACAAAGCTATGTTGTAGTCAACTTAAGGCAACAGCCCAGGGTTCTCCCTAGCCCTCCCTTCCATGTTTGTAGCGCCTTCCCCGACACAAGACATGTGGTTCCCACCATCCAGAGTGTTTTCTTTCTCAGTTCTTAGGAGATAATTTCAGAATCGCTCATCCCTATAACCAAAGAAATATCCCTACTACTGTTTAATACTTACATATAGTTCTTTATGTCTTGAAATCAAGATTAAATAGGCAACATGTCGTACATATTCAGTTTTTTTCTTCTGTATACTTAACATTATTCATCTAAATTTATAATATAGGTTGTTTCTGTTCAAATTTTGCTCCACATATCTCATCCACATCCATCTTGATTGGTTCAACTTCATGATTTGTGATACAATAAAACAATAACCTGCTTCAAAAAAAAATCAAAATTATAGCAAAAGACTCTCCCAAAATCTTACTTTCTTCTCTATATGTGTTATTATTTTAGAGTGTTTGCCCACACCAATGGATAATGAACGTTTTATAAAAATACACAGATACAAGCAGATTTTCTTATCATTATCTTCTTACACAAATACAGCATGTCATCTCTACACTTTCACTTTATTATTTGACCTTACTACACATTCTGTAACTCCCCGCCTGCCTTCTCCGTATCTTCTCTAGTGTTCTTTTGGTTACCCCTGCTTCAGTGTGGGCTGCGGTTGATCCCAACACTCCCCTGCACCTGAGAATTTAAGATGCCATCAAACCCTGGCAAACCGTATCCACCATTATGTTCATCTGTCTTTCTATAACCGTGAAGGTGAGTTTGAGGATAAAATCATATATGGGCCATTGCTAGCCAGAAAGTAATATGTGTGTCCTGTCACTAGACACTACCGAATTCCTCACTGTTAGTGTGGATTGTTTTTGCATTTCCAACAGAAATGTAGGAGATGACCACATTCCCCCACAGCCTTGCTAGCGGAATGTCTTGTCAAGGTGTTTAATTATTGACAACTTGATAAGAAAAACTGTATCGGTTGTGCTTTGATTCACAGATCTGTTATTGTTTTAGAGCAAATTTCTTCATCTTTATAAGTTGTTTTTATTGTTTCTATACATTTTTATTCACATTATTTGATATCAGATTTTTAGTAATTCCTATCCCCCCCTTCCCATGCCAATCTCTTCATTTTTTTCTTAAATTTTTTCATACAATACATTTTGATCAAATTCCTTCTTCTCTCCAAACTCCTCCCATGTCCTCCCAGCCTCCCTACCCTTCCAACTTCATGTTCTTTTTCTCTCTCAAACCTGCCCCCCATAATATCAAAACAAGCAAACAATCAAAAAACAAAGTAAGACAAACAAACCAAACAGAAAGTTCACAAAAAATGGGGAGTTCATGTCCGCTGGCCAGTTACTCCTAAGTCTCTGTTCACACTGTCTAGCTGCGGACTTCTGGGCCAGTTCTCATCTGCTGCAAAAGGAGTTTCTCTAATGAGGGTTGGGCCAGGTACTTATCTCTGGGTACATTGCTGCTATGTTTCTTTAGCATAATGCAGTAGCAGGATTTTTAAAATAATTTATTTAACTTTGTTTTATGTGCATTGGTGTGAGATACCCTGGAACCAGAGTTACAGACAGTTGTGAGCTGTCATGTGGGTGCTGGGAATTGAACCCAGGTCCTCTGGAAGAGCAGCCAGTGCTCCTAACCCCTGAGCCATCTCTCCAGCCCCAGCATTAGGATTTTTCCAGATAGGTCGCAAGTTCTTGGCCACTTTAGCAGTGTTGGGTATGGGTTCCATCTAATAATTCCTGGTTTTTCTTTTTAAAGTTCTATTAGGCATGTATTAGGCATGTTAGGTAAATGTTCTTAATATCTAAAGATGTCTCTATGCAAGTTGTCCCTGACCCCATCTCCTTTTAAAAAGGATGTGCTGTTTTATGTCTTATTTTTTTGACATAGTTTTCGAGTGTGATGGTTACTATTAGATTGTCAACAGGGTCTGGAATCACCTGGAGACAGAACTTCTGCACTTGTCTGTAATGGAGTTTCTAGATGGAGCTGATTGATGTGGGAAGACACATCAAATGTGGGTGGCGTCACTCCATAGGCTGGGGTCCTGGACCAAATAAAAAGGAAGCCAGCTGAGCACTGGCATCCATTGCTGTCTGCCTCCTGTGTGACCAGCTGCTCTAAGTGCCTGTTGCCATGACTTTTCCTACCCTGACAGACTGTATTTGTATCCTGAACCTGTGAGCCAAAGTAAAACCTTCTTTCCTGTGCTGGATAGTTTTATGTCAATTTTACACAAGCTAAAATCATTAAGGAGGGGGCAGGGGCCTCAATCAAGAAAATGCCTCCATAAGACTGAGCTATATGCAAGCCTAAAGGGCTTTTTTTTCTTTTCTTCTTTCCTTCCCTCTCACTCTCTCTTCTCTCCTCCTTTCCTCCCTCCCTCCCTTCCTTTCTTCCTTCCTTCCTTCCTTCCTTCCTTCCTTCTTCCTTTCTGGATTTTTTTGTTTTGTTTTTTGAGACAGAGTTTCTCTGTCTAATAGCCTTGGCTGTCTTGGAACTCACTCTGTAGATCAGGCTGTCCTCGACCTCACAGAGATCTGCCTGCCTCTGCCTCCTGAGTGCTGGGATTACAGGTGTGCACTACCATGACTGGCTGGGCATTTTCTTAATTAGTGATTGACGGGGGAGAGCCTAGCCCATGGTAGGTGGTATCGTCAGTATCATCACTGGGCTGGTGGTCCTGGATTCTATAACAAAGCAGGCTGAGCAAGCCATGAGGAGCAAACTAGTAAACAGCATGCCTCCATGTCCACTGCATCAGCTCCTGCCTCCAGGTTCCTGCCCTGTTTGAGCTCCCGTCCTGACTTCTTTCGATGATGAAGGAATTATAAGCCAAATAAACCCTTTCCTCCTAACTTGCTTTTTGGTCATGGTGTTTTGTTGCAGCAATAGACACCCTATCTAAGACACTTCCTTAAGCTGCTTTTGTGGCGTAGCAGCAGCAGCAGCAGTGAGGAAAGTCACCAGTGCATCTAGTCACACTGTTTTAAAGACTTGATGCCAAGTGTCCTTGCAGGGATAATTGTTGGTATGAAGAAATGGCAGGCTGGGTGGTGGTGGTGGCACACGCCTTTAATCCCAGCCAGCACTCGGGAGGCAGAGCCAGGCGGATCTCTGTGAGTTCGAGGCCAGCCTGGGCTACCAAGGGAGTTCCAGGAAAGGCACAAAGCTACACAGAGAAACCCTGTCTCAGAAGAAAAAATAAAAATAAAAATAAAAATGGCGGAAGAAACTGCATTCACTTTCAACCTTAAAGATGTTGCAAAGTGACTCCTTGCCCAGCAAACAGTGAAGGGACCCTGCCTGATGGAAAGGAAAGGGGTCATTTACAAGCAAAGCAGGCAGCAGGCACAGCATGAGTTCTGTAGCTCTGTTCCTTTTCTTTTTGTGTTCTGGTTGGCTCACAGCGTTGTCTTAGGACAGGACCCAAAGAAGTGAGGCCATGACATTCCAGGCCAATGGCGGAAGCCAGGACCTGTGTGTGCGCAATAGGTAAGGTGGATGGTTAAACTGGCCAACCAGATGATTTAACATTTCCGGGAAAGCTGACGTTTCCTGGATCCAGAGTCAACCTCACCCACCCAGTTTCCAAGCCGGAAACAGAGTTCTTGGTGGGTGAGCAGCTCCCCCAAAGTCGCAAATATAGTTTCATCCAAAACTCTTTAAGTCTGAAAACTAATACTTAATATGTAGATTATCTCTAAAACTAATAAGCTCTTTCAACATAATCCATATTAGAAATCTACATTTAGATAAATTTTATATTTTAAAGTCATTTTGGTCAGCCACAGGTTTAATTTTAAGTGGTGTGGTCTGAACTTTTCTGAACTTCCCTTATCAAAGGGGCCAGCCTCTGTCTTCACCCATTTATTCATTTAAAGATATGTGGGCTTTTTTCCCATGATTTTTTTTGGATTGTTCTTTTATTAGACATCAGTCAGACATATACAGGGGTTTTTTTTGTTGTTGTTGTTTGTGTCTGTTTCATTAAAAAAAAAATAGCTCTCGCTATAAATAATTATGTTTGCTTTCTTTAGTTTTATTCTACTTTTCAAAATATTCTCAAATTAACTTAATTGGACGCCTGTGTTTCTTAAGTCTTCTAGACGAGCCATTTCTACCTAGGCTAATCCAATCTATTAGGCTCATGTTTCCCAAAGTGAGAATAATCGCAGGGTGCTTGTTAGGCATACACATTCACAGCCTCCCAGACCTTCCGCAGCAGAGCCTCTTCCCAACCAGAAACACAGAATTCTAACACAGATGCAAATTTTAGAAAATGATTTTGTATTAGTTTGAGGAGTTTAACTCTCAGCTGGCGGCTTCACCCTAAATCCTCTTACATGTGGATTATCCCCAAGCTCTGAGGGCAATGCCAATGAAACTTTTGGCCTATGGCAGAAAGACTGGAGAAGGTACAGCTTCTCAACTCTGGCAGTTCATCCCCAGCCCGCCGGAGCCTTGGAAGGGAGAGAGCTCCTCAGAATGTGTGGGTATGCTCCTGTCAGATCAGTCACGGTTCTTGAGAGTGACAGCGGGTGATCAGGGTACAAACGAAGCAATGTTGATTAGTCCCCAAGTCTACCATTACAGAGGGAGGCCACCAAGGAGGTGATTCCTTTGGACACATGATCTGATGCCCAGAACATCTGATGAGTCACATAGTTGATGTAATGACACCATTTTCACAGACAGGTGTGTCTTGATAATGACATCTCAGCTGGGGCATCTCAGCTGGGTTCCTCTCTCTCTCTCTCTCTCTCTCTCTCTCTCTCTCTCTCTCTCTCGTATTAAATTTTTAAATTGAAAATAGATTTTTAATACAGTGCATTTTGATTATGGTTTTCCTTCCCCAACTCCTTCCAGATGTCTCCCACTTCCTCACCTACCCAAATCCACACTCCCTCTTTTTCTCTCTCTCATTAGGAAACAGTCATCTAAAAAAATAATAATAGTATTAAAACAAAATTAGATAAAATAAAAACCAAGCAAACCAGACAGGACAAAAACCAAACCAAACCAAGCCAAACCAAACCAAAACCAAACCAAACAAAACAAAACAAAACAAAAAAACAAAAACAAAACCAAGAATAAGAGCCAAAGAAAAAGCCCAGGAAACATATAAAGACACAATTATACACACAAAAATCCCATATAAACACAAAACCATAATGTATATCAAAAGGACCTGTAAGGAAAAGATTTCAAGACAAAGAACTTCCAAAATTTCCATTGAGTTTGTTTTGTATTGGGCATCTAGACTGGTCCTTGGGCCTGCCCTCAAGAGTGGTTTGTATACCCAGTGAGACTCCAAGGGAGAAAACTACTTTTTCATTTGTGAGCAGTTAACAGTTGGAGATAGGTTAGAGATGTGGGCTTGTGTCCACTTCCCCTCTCAGCTCTGGGACCCCATCAGGCCCAGATCACTGCAGCCCTGTGCATGCTGCCACAACAATCTTTATGAGTTCATGTATGTATTGGGCCTGCTGTGTTCAGAAGGCCTTGTTTCCTTGGTGTCCTCCATCCCCACTGGCTCTTCCAATCTCTCCACCTCCTCTTCTACAGGGTTCCTTAATCCCTGGGGGAAAGGAATTGATAGAGACACCCCATTTAGGACTGAGTGTTCCAAGGTCTCTCACTCTTTGCACATCATCCAGCTGTGGGTTTCTATATTTGTTCCCACCTACTGCAGGAGGAAGCCTCTTCAGTGACTGCTGAGCAAGACACTAATTTATAAGTATAGCAGAATGTCATTAGGAGTCATTTTATTGCTGTATTATTTTAGCAGAACATTAGTATTTGGTTTTCTGCTAGGTTCCCGCTCTATCTAGTCTCAGGTCCTTGGGCACCTGAGCAGTGTTGGGGGTGGGTTCCATCGCACAGAGTGGGCCTTACATCTAATCAGATACTGGTTGGTTACTCCCACAGGCTGGTACCACTATTACACCAGTGTATCTTGCAGGCAGGTCACTGTCAGCCGGGTTCCCTTTCATGACAACGATAAGGCTGTCACTTTGGGCCTTGCAGGAGTTCACCTTTTTGATTTACACATACTTATGTGGCACTTTTTTAAAAGCATTCAAAATTTAATAAATGAGTGGTTATTTAGTGCAAGGCATTATGGGGGTGGGGAAGCAGGATAAAGAGCTACTAAGAAAAACAAACAACCAAGATGCTGAGGTTATAAAAATACTTAGAGTTCCTGCTCTAGAGGAACTTAGGTCCACTTGGGGGATAAAAAAAAATAACCATTAAAAGTTGGCAATCAGAATAGCCAAGGAAAGGCGAGTCTAAAGAAAGCACATTCATTACAGCAGTTAAACCATCTTGGGACGGGTGGGGGGGGGAATAAAATAGAAGAATAAACATAGAGGTAGAATTAATGGTATAAGCATAATTAATATTTGATAGACTTTCCTTTCAAATTAATAGAGAAAATACAGATTGTTTAATAAATTTATTAGAGACAACTGGCTAACCTTTGTAATGTAAACTAAGCAGAACCCTGATCTTATTCCTTGCACTAAATTAATTCCCGATTTAGGGGACTGGAGAGGTGACTCAGCCAATAACATGCTTACTGCACAGGAGTGAGGACGCGAGCCAGTCCCCAGCACCATGTAAAGCTGACTCGGGCGTGTGTCTGTAGTGTTGGCCCTGGGAGGTGGAAACAGGAAGGCCCCTGGAGCTTGGTGGCCAATCAGCCCAGCCGAATGGTTCAATTCCAGGTTCTGTGAGAGACTGTGTCTTAAAAAGTAAGGTCAAAAACTATTGAAGAAGACATCAGTGTCAACCTTTAGACTCTGTGTGTACCACCTCCACAAATAAATAAATGTAAAACAGAAAATCATAAATACACGGCAAAAATCCATAAAAGGCTTTGGAATCTCTAGTAGGCAGGCTTTTCTGGGCACAAAACAAAACTTGGGGGCTTCTCAGAATGTTTGTTTGCTTGCTTGTGTGTGTGTGTGTGTGTGTGTGTGTGTGTGTGTGTGTGTGTGTGTAGGGGGTGGAGACTAGACTCTTTTGCTATAGCCCAGGCTGGCCTGGAACTTACCATTTAGCCCAAGCTATCTTTGTACTCATGATTCTCCTGCTCTAGCCTTTCAGTTGCTCTAATTACAGGTTGGTGCACATGGGTCTGACCTCAGCAACAAGAGGAGACCGGCCCTTAGCACAGGCTTTCACACTTCTCTGATGTTGAGGCCTGGGCTACAGTCTGTCTGCAACAGCATTGCCGTGGGGAAGAGGAACCTGCCGAGCTCATTAACAACGTTACAGGAAGTACTGCCATCTCTGGTCTCCCCCACCCATCTTGGTCCCATAGATGAACAAACATCTATGGGTCATACAGATAGCAGCCATCTGTGAGTGGTATAGATGACATCAGAGCGTGTGGGATGTTCTCAGGGTAAGCCTCATGTAGGCATCAGATGGGGGAAAGTATTAAAATATTGACCTTCTATCTGCTGTGCAGAAAATACACTGTAAGTCTACTCAGTACTTATTCTGAAGAATCCACTTGATTTCCCTAGTCCTCATCCAGGAAACAAGCTGCTTTAAAGTACGTTTTATACTTCGACTATTTCACGCACATATACAAAGTACGTGGCTCAGTGGTGGAGTGCTTGTTGGGACCACGAACAGGTCTCAGAACTCCTTAAATGCTGTCCCCTGGGCCTGTGATGTCCTTGTGCACTCTCTTGCTCTCATGGGGGACTTGTTGGAAGTCCTGGGAGTTGTTGATCTCAGAGTGAGGATGGCAGGGCTACCCACTCCCTCCTCTTCTCATCTGTGACTTCAAGATCTCTGTGGTGATTTGAAAGATAAATGTCTCCCATAGTCTTGGGCATTTGAATACTTGGTCCGCAGGTGGTGGCATGTTGGGTGGTTTAGGAGGTGGAGGAAGTGAGGCACTGGGGTCTTTGAGATGTAAGGCCTTGTCTTATGCCCAGTTCCTTCTCTCTCACCTTCATGCTTGCTGTTCAAGATGTCAGTGCTGTCTGTTTCCTGTCTCAGCTACCATGCCTGCCCGCTTCTCCTCACACCCTCCCCCATGATGGTGATGGATACTTGTCCCTCCAGAACCTAAGCCCCAATAAACCCGTCCCTCTGCAGGTTGCCTTGGGTACGGTGTTCCACTGCAGTAACAGAAAAGGAAGTAATCTTGGAGATGGCTTTTGCTGCATTCAAGGAAATGCACTTGAGCCACGTAGTGTTTGGTCGTCACCTCCACAGGCATGCGAGAGAGGGCAGAGTGCTGGAGTTTCCAACCCTGAAGGTCTGCAGGTGACTGGATCTCATATTCAATATGCCTCTCTGTGTTCTACGGTGTGATGCTGGCCCCTTCCTTCAGCTCACTTGTCTGCTTTGGAAGGTCATCCTTGGTTTTGGATTCTGGCATTGATGCAGAGAAAATGACCCTGAGAGCGTCTTAGAGTTCTCCATGCACCCTGAGAGCTTATCCAATTGATCCATGTTTCCCCCACTTCAAAGCAGACTTCGTCTGTGAAAGCTGTTCTTGGCCTCATCATATGGTCACTAAGCACTAGCTGCTTGGGTGTCAGCTACGTTAGCAGGTTGGTCCTTAATCCCGGCTCGGCTCGCATATGCCTAGAGACAAGTACTGCATCACGGGTGAGCATGCCCCAGGTTAGATAGAAGCTGTTACCAGTAATGGCTGGACTGAGGAGCTCAAAGTTCAGGCAGAGGTGGGTGGCAATAGTTGGCTAGGAGGGTGGTCCAAATCGACCCTCCATCCTGCCCCTTTGATCCAACAATTCTCTTTATCAAATTAAAGGCATACTCAAATAACTGTACGAAAATGAATGTGCAAGGTCACTTACTGTAGTGATACTAGTTTTGTGAAAGACTGGCAGCAATCAGTAATGTTACTTCCTAATATAGCCCGAACAATGGTGTAATTAAAGCCCCCTGATCTTATACTGCTTAAGACA
This sequence comes from Onychomys torridus, assembly GCF_903995425.1. Taxonomy (NCBI): domain Eukaryota; kingdom Metazoa; phylum Chordata; class Mammalia; order Rodentia; family Cricetidae; genus Onychomys; species Onychomys torridus. Next base: position 23,347,923 of record NC_050456.1, on the reverse strand, counting down.
AATTTTTGCTAAATGAGGAATCATAGAACATAATGTACTTTAAGCAGAACATTTGACCTAAGCTATCTAAATGCAGAGGTTCATCCTTCTTTCTACGTTAAGACAGTCTTCTCTCAGTACGGGTTTGCTGAGAGAGTTCTCCTTTCTTGCATAAGCTGTCTGTCCATGATGCCTCTGTTTACCTCCTCAATCTTGTCTCTCCCTCCTGCCCTGCTTACATGGACCTCTGCTGCTTCTATCACCAAAAGTCCATCCTCATCCTTCTCACCCCCTGAGGTGTCCTCCTTACCCTCTGGGGAGCCCTCCTTACCTTCTGGGGAGTCCTCCTTGCCCTCTGGGGAGTCCTCCTCATGCTTGCTTATTTTCTCTCCTTCCTGTCTGTCTCTGCACAGCTGGAATCTTCTCACACTGTGAATGCCACTTCAGAGGTGTCTCACTGCATGAGAGGTAAACCAGGAAGTGTGTCCTCCTCAGAACATGCTGGCACCATGATCTTAAACTTCCCAGCCTTCAGAACTGTCAGAAATTTTGGTCATTTATAAACCACCTAGATCATTATATTTCATTGTGGCAGCCTGAATGAACCGAGACCCTGAAGAGTTAAAAAAAAAAAATCTCCAGTCAGCTTCAGCACTGTTCTAATTCAAAGAAGCGTGTGAAATTGCATCCTGTCACTATAGCTGTGGGGAGTGGAGGAAGCCTTGAGTGAATGTGGAAAGGGTGGATAACATCCTGAGTGAAGGACCCCAAAGCCTCAGACCTGTGACATTAGGCAAAGCCAAAATGGGTGGGGCTCCGAGGGTGGCAGCATCTTCTTGTAGTCTGAGTGCAAATGTTTGCAGAATGACCAAAACTATCGAGCACAGCCTCCTCCTCTGGGATGATTACACCGAAGACAGTACAGCCTCCTCCTCTGGGATGATTACACCGAAGACAGTACAGCCTCCTCCTCTGGGATGATTACGCCAGACAAGTCGGGCTCCGAGAACTCCTACTGAGACTGGCTAACTCTTCTCCCTACGCTGTACAGAATAAACTTGCTTGAGGTTCCAGGTTGTTGCACAGTAGATACATAGGCTCCATCAGAGCAAGCACAGCCCATCTGATCCCAGCTTTTCTGTGCATGTGTGTGTGTGTGTGTGTGTGTGTCTGTTCTTTCTTCATTCTCTCATGGTCCCTAGTCTAGATTCCAGGATCAAGCCATCTAGATAGAGTATCTAGCAAAAGACCTGGGATAATTCATGTTCAACATATAAGAAATAATTAACTGGGCATGGTGGAGTATAGCCCAGCTACTCCAGAGATCAAGATGAGAGGATCACTTGAGTCCACAGGGTTTTTTTTTTTTTTTAAATAATTATTTTAAATTATGTGTGTGCACATGCTAGTGCACCACCCAAAGAGGCCAGAAGAGGGCACCAGATCTCCTGGAGTTGAAATTACAGATGATTGTGAGTGCTCTAATGTGGGCTCTGAGAACCAAACTGGGATCTATTTTAAAAGCAATAACTGCTTGTAACCACTGAGCTCACAGATTTAAGGCAAGCCCAGGCAACATGGTGAGCCCCTATTTCAAACAAAGAAAAATGCTTTTTAAAAATGTTTAAAAGAAAAGAAAATGTCCTTGTTGTTTGGGCCTGTAGTAAAGCAGCATGGCATGGTGGGTGCCCAGGATGGTGCACTGTTGTGTACATCATGAGCCATAAAGAAACTGGGAGAGGAAAGGGTTATGTTCCACAGTCTCCCTTGAGGACATCTCCCCAGTGACCTAAGGAACTCCTACCAAAGACCTAAGTTTTCTAAAGGTTACCCACCTCCAGAGGCACAGTGCTGAGGACTTAAGCCCTTAATACACAGCCCAGTGGGGGACATTTAGTGTTGAAACTGTAGGGGAGCATAAGCCCCCCAGCAGAGTTGTACCCTTTGGAGGCAATCTGGCCTTTTGGGTCCACATATCAGTTGTGTCCTGAGGGCTGACTTAGGTGAGGTAGCTCCTGGAGGAATGGACAGATAGGAGGTGTTGCTACCAGCTGGGGAAATCTTCAGGAAAGGCTATCAGTGTTGTGGGATATTTATCACATTGTGAACCCAACACTGCGTTATTTAAATAAAATCAACCATAAGTCAAGAGGTAGAATAAGCAACCTGTTGACTGGAAGTAACTGTGGAGAGTGAGGAGAAGTCAGGAGGGCAGAGAGAGAGGGCTGGAGAGATGCACAGGAAGTAGAGGGAGGGACATCCGGTTGGAGGAATTTTTATTTCATATGTAGGAAAAAAGTCTCTTTCTTGGACAGTAGAGGAGAAAGATCAGCTGGCTGTTTTCTCTACCTTTCTGAGCTATCAGGTTTTCACCCCCAGCATCTGGCTCCTGAGTCTTTATTTGTAAACTAGGATGATACTTTGCCAAACAACAACAACAACAAAAAAAAAAACAAACCCAAACAAACAATATTTGGCTCTCAATGTGAAGGCAGCTGTGGCAGGATGTGGAGGCTCCCCTAGGCTGCAGCCTTAGAAGCTAGGTGGAGGTTGCTGAGGAGGCCCAGTCAGCAGCTGAGGCAGTGATAGGATCAGGTGCAGCCTCTGTGCCAAAGACAAAACAACGTATCAGAGCTTTTTGTTTTGTTTTGATTTTTGAGAGAAGGTCTCACTATGTAGCCCAAGCTGGCATTGAACCTGTGATCTTTTGCCTCTACCTCCCTACACTTGGCTATTTAAAAAGCATTCCACATCTACCAGGCTGCAGAGGGTAGGAAGATTGCTGTCTAATCGGCTGGCATGAAACAGGGTCTACCTTTGGAGTTAATGGTTGTTGCATGGTCTGCATTCAGTCTCCACCAGAATGCAATGTGTTGGGATTGAGAGAAAGGGCTCTTTGAAGGTTGTGAGGGTTCCAGCATTATGAAACAGGCTCAGCTGTGAGGGTACAACAAGAATGTACCACCTAAGAATCCCTCGTGACACACTAGTGAGTTGACAACGGGTGACTTAGCCATCAGAACTGGTATTTTTCTCTTGACTTAGCAGCTGCCCATAAATCTACTGATATTTTAATTATCATCTATGGCCCCAGGGCCCCACAGTCAGAGCCCAGCTGGCCACTCAGGCCTCGGCCTGGCAGGACTTCCAGAGAGCAGAGCCTGAAATATGTAGGTTTAAGTTAAGTCTCTATCATTCTATTTATCAGTAAGACTCTGGAGTCAAAGGCGGGGTGAAAACCTGCTAGCTCAGAGAGGTTGAGTAGCAACTAGTTGACCTTGCCTTTTGGCCAGAGACACCGCAAGAGACACATTTCTTCCCTCCTCGCAGAACCAAAAGGAAGCTCAAACTCTAGTTCCTTCCTGTTCCTTCTTATGTGTCTTCTCTATCCAAATTGCTGGCTTCTCTATGGCTAACTCCTGTTAGCTAGTCCCTGGCTCCCCGCCCCCGCCCCCTAATTCAAGGTAAACTTTATTTAACTGTTATTTAGTTAACAGTCTTGGAGGGTCACAGTGCCATCAAAATATCCTACAGCACAGAACTGCTAAGCAGGGGGTTCTGTTGTTTATACAATGCTGAGTGTCAGGTATTTTATCAAAGCATTCCTGCATGAAGGATTCAAGTAGGCTTGATTTCACCAGCCAACACTGCTAAGAAATTCATGGTAATATAAAGACGGAGAATGGGGTGAGTACATGGTGTCAGACGCCTAAACAGTTTCCACACACCTGCCCTTAGCCACATGTATTTGTCTTTCTCTCCTCCTCCTCCTCCTCCTCCTCCTCCTCCTCCTCCTCCTCCTCTTCCTCTCAGAGTACGTGGTGCAGCCTGTGATTCAACACTTGTTTATTATTTTCTCACAACTAAAATGGAAGCACCGTGAGGACAGGAGCCTCATGGTTTCTGCTCATTGCTGACACCTACGAGTCCAGTGCTTTGCGACTGGGTTCCCAGTAAATACTGACCACATTTAAGACGGTACTCTGAAAGTAAAGAGACACACACAGAAGAAGGGAAAGTAAATGTGGAAGGGAATGTAACACCAGTGATTTTCAAATTGTGCCTCTTGGACCACCACCAGCAGGAGAAACTGGGAGCTAGTTATAGACGCAAGTTCTCGGGCCTTGCTCCAGGCCTCATGAATCGGAAAGCCATGAGCTGAGGCTCAGCAGGTTTGAAATGCCTGGTCATGTAGCTTTGATGTACAGCAGTTTGATCAATTGCGCTGTCGACCAGATGGGGTTTTTGCTGAGTATGTAGTGGGAAAGAAAACCTGGGGGTTGGCGAGCTGGTTCAGTGGTTAAGATGGCATACTACTTTTGCAGAGGACCTGTGTTCAATTCCTAACACTCCTGTCAGGCTGCTCACAACTGCTTGTAACCCCAGCGTCAGGGGATCTGATACCTCTGACCACCTTAGGCACCTGAATCACATGTACATACACACATGCATAATTAATAAGTCTTTCAAAAAATTCAAGCAACTCAGGAACACATTATTGTGACAGGGTGATGTTAAAATTTAGGGTTGGGAAACAGTTCAACAGTAGAATGGTAGCTGAGCATGTGGGAGGCCCTGGGTTCACCCCCGGCACTCACACACAGGATTAATGTGATGGTTGCTCTATGCTCTATGGGTTTATTTTTACATCTCTAGAACACAGGGGAAAGAAGAAAATGGAATTTGTCCTCGATTATCAAAAGAGTGGCTAGTTCTTTGAATTCTGGTGTTTAGGAACCTGGAGTGGGTGGGGTTGATGGTATTTTCATTGTTTGGAGGGGAATAGGTCATCCTACAGACATGGCAATGCCTAATTACCCCAGCCTCATACTCATTTACAATTATATAGTTTCTAAGAGTTAGCTTAATTTTTAAGGTAGTTTTTTTATTTATATAAAATTGCCCAGATGGTATGGAAATTTCCTTGTCTCCTGCATGCAGTTTATATGATTAACTCTTACATTAGTATGGTACATTTTTCATAACTCATACACTAGTATTGATACACAATTACTAAAGTCTCAACTGTATTCAGGTGTCCTTGATATTTACCAAATGTTCTTTTTCTGTCCTGGGATCCTTTAAGGATTCAGCACTTTGTTAAACCGTCATGTCTGCTTTAGGCTTCCTTTGGCTACAACTGTGTCAAAAACAGTCTTCGTTTTGGACAGTTTTGAGAAATACAGGATGGGTCGTTTACAGACCATCCCTCAACTTCGACTTGCCTGGTGTTTTCCTTATGATTAAACTGGGATTGTGATTTTGGAAGTTAGACCACAGAGGTAAGCTGCTATCCTTATTGCACAGCGTCTCAGACACTCAAATGATGTATTGCTGCTGACCTTAACCTTGACCTCAGCCCTAAGACATGATGGAAGATAGATTTGTGGAAATGTTACAAGGGAGAGTTTCAAGAACTCAGTGTTGCTGGGTGATGGTGCACGCCTTTAATCCCAACACTCAGGAGGCAGAGGCAGGAGGATCTCTATGAGTTAGAGGCTGGCCTGGTCTACAGAGTGAGTTCCAGGACAGCCAGGGTTACACAGGAAAACCCTGTCTCAAAAAATTAAAAAACAAATAAACAACAAAACTTTGCATTAGTTGGTTTGGGGGAAGGACAAAAAAACAAACAAACAAAAAATGAAACAAAACAAAAAAACAGAAAAAGGAGGAGAGGGCTGAAGAGATGGCTCAGAGGTTAAGAGCACCGACTGCTCTTCCAGAGGTCCTGAGTTCAATTCCCAGCAACCACATGGTGGCTCACAACCTTCTGTAATGAGATCTGGTGCCCTCTTCTGTATACATAATAAATAAATAAAACTTAAAAAGAAAAAGAAAGAAAGAAAGAAAAAGGAGGAGAGCTCAAGCCTTTGCCAAGATTTCTAACATGGGTGATTGGGCCCTTGGCTAGTGCATGCCAACACAGTTGAAGTGCCAGTGATCTGACTGGATAAAGGATCTGGGGACAGTGTTCTCTTTGGAGCTGGGAGAAGCTTGGGGAAGGAGAATTCCTGGTTGGAATATTACTAGCTGAGGTTCTGCTGCCTGGAACACAGAGCCTGAGAGGTGTGATTGGCACAGCCACCTCAGACCACCTGGCAGACCACCTCCCAGGATGACTTTTACGTGTACCTGGAAGTGACAAGTTCTTTCAGACACTTGGGCTCTGAGTTTGTAGAAGCAGTGACAGGAACTGGGGACTTTTCAACATTCCCCCAGCTGTTTAGTCGTTTGAAAAACGAGTGGACACCTCAGGTCAACCAAGGGAACTGTGGCTGGAATCTTCCCAGGTAAGCGGACTAGACATCCACTCCGTAGCTGTGCGTGGCTGTAGAAAGAACGGAAGGACAAACAGCAGGAGCGTGCTAACAGCCCTTCACCGTGTGTCGGATGTCGAGGCTCTGTGGGTTTCCTGGGACTGGGGTGTGTTCTTCTTCCAAACAACAGAAATTTGCTGTCTTGGAGCAGCTATGGCCGGACACGCTGTACTTCTGTCATGGAACCACACCCCAGAAAAAGAAAAACAGATTGGTTGCCTCACGTACAGGAGAAGTTTGCATTCACAGTGCTGGGAGAGCCATATTCTTCTTGAATACTGGAGGGTCAGGTTCTTCCTGGCCCTGTCCAGCTTGGTGGTTTGCACAGATCTTGGTGTTGCTTGGTTTGTGGCTTTAGCCATGCAGTTTTCGTCTCCGAAATCATGTGGTGGTCGGCTTACATGTCTGTATTCAGATTTCCCCTTTCTTACAAGGCTGTCAATCATATCACACCTCCGGGCTCATTCTATCCCAGTATGACCTCGTCTTAAGCTGGTTACCTCTGTAATAGCTCTTCCTCCATTTGTTTCCCTTTGGGCGTAGGTTCTGGTGGACAGATACTACTCAAGCCTGTACAAAGTGAGAGTATTTCTTTCTTCATGTGTCTGTTTTCTCTGAGTTTCTTTTGGCAACCCACACATGTTACTTCTATACTAGCAAAGAGCAAAGGAAAGTTACAACCCCCTCCCAACCAATAATGTTTATTCTAGTTTGGAAAGTGCAACAAATTACATTTAGGGAACAGTCAGTACTGCAAAGGTTACTGCCAATCACAATACCGTGTGCTGGGAATCTCCCTACGAACCCTGCCAAATCATGTTGGAAATACAGGAAGGAGAGGTAGCTGCTGTGCCTGGGGAAGGGTTTGGGCATTTTTTTCCCAGGTCACAGCAGAGGGAGGCGTGCTCTGTCTGCTTCGGAATGAGCTGCTCTGTCTGTTAGGATGAGCTGTTAACTTCCTGTACACGGGGCTTCCCCTGGGATGGCTTAGATGCTGCAGCAGTACCCTGCCTGTCCTGAACAAACATGCTGGAAGCAGAGCAGTTTGGAAAGTGTGAATAAGATCATCGCAGCCGTGTCCCCCATGGCTGGATAAACACTCCCTGGGAGTCGGACCGTTTTCTCCGACTCTGTCAGGTACTGGGGGCCCGTAGGGTAGTGATTTCTTTCATGGCCACCACACCCCAGCCTGGCCTTGATTAGTCACAGCACGTGCTTTGCTCTGCCTCACTCTGTTCCCCTGACGTTCTGCACGTCCCACCATCCAGCGGTGCGGTGCGTGCTTACCCCTCCCTGGAGCTGATTGGCGGAACAAGATCCCTGCACCACGTTCCCTTGGAGCAGCTGGGAGACGGGTTTACATGTTGGATTTTTTTTTTCAGCACAACTGAGTTAAAAGCCCCTTAGATGTGTTTGTTTACGGGTGCCCAGGACAGAAACCCAATATAGGAGTGAAGGAAGCCTCCGGGTGTTTCCCTAATTAAACACGGCCCCCAGCTCCTTTCTAAAGGACCCCCAGTCACAGTGAGGTTTTGAGGCAAAGGTAAGAGCATCCTGTGTGGAGACTGAGACTTTCAGGGGACAGTTTGGCCATTAAGAAACCAAACCACAAATGGCAAAGGATGTGCTAGTGAGAGGGGGGTTGTCTCAGGGGGAGGGAGAGGTCTAAAGGGAAGGAAGAGGGAGGGGCAAGAGAGGGCAGTGGGGGAAGACCAAAGGTTGCTTGTCTTGTTTCATAGTCTGAATGTAGATTTAAACAGACACACAGGCACACACAGAAACGTGCACACACACACACACACACACACACCCCACATGATGTGAAAGCAGAAAGGGGACTGTTTGTAGGGCGAAAGGGAACCAGCATGAGGCAAATATGAACAAAGCTCAAAGATACATGTGTATGAAAATGTGAAACCCATTATTTTGTACACTTAAAAAAATTTAAGGAAAAGATAACCCCACAACTGGATCTTTAAGGCGGTGGTGGTGACATTCTTTAAACAACCGTTTCTAGACCTAAAACTCTTGCAGAGTGTCTGTCTCAGATGTGACTGAGGCCCGCTTTCCTCCTTTCCCACACAGCGGTTTAACCCTTCAGCGGCGCCCAGAACGACCCCAGGATAAGATCTACCCTCAGTCACCCTTTGCTGAGGACTTCCTGGGGCTACTTTTGGATGCTTTGCTTCACCATTCCCCTTCTGTCCCCACTCGACACGACTTCTATTACCACCCCAGAGAAGGGAACAGAAACTTGTTACATAACATGGCCCACATCTTAGTCAGTGGCATCCTGAGTCTAGCTGTGAGTAACTCCAGAACTGGAACCTCGTTCACGCCATTGGCTCGCAGAGGAGACAACACCCAGAGAAGAGTCCGCAGCCTCTGCTGAGAACCATGGGCGTACCAGCTCTTCAATCTCCTCATCACCGTTTGTCAGCGACCACTATTTGGTAGCCCACCTGGTTCTCAGTACTGTGTGTGCCCGCCTGCAGAGTGAGGGCTGTCTCCTACCCCAGGGGTTCTGCTGTCATTTGGGATTTTTCCAGCAGGTACCAAAAAGAACGGCACTTTAGAGATACTAAGGAAGGACTGAAGTATAGAAATCAATCGGAAACAACCACAAACAGCAGAAGCCCTGGCTAGTCTCTAAGGTGGAGTTAGAGGGGATGGGGGAACATCCTCTGGCTTCTGCTGTGACTAAAGGCCGTAGATGTTCAAGTCTAGCTTCCCCCCAAGATGTGTGCTCCAGGCTTTCCCCTTTACACATTTGTCATAGCACTTACCCTTGGACGCAGAGTTATTTTTAATTTAAAATGCAGAAATGTCCAAATGAAAAAGTAACCATCACCCATAGTCCTGCAGTCTGCAGTTAGCCACTGTTGATGTACGTGCTTCTAGGGTTGATCTGTGCCTTAAAACAAAATAAGCTACCTCATAGTCAAGTACATTCTTTGAAGTAACCATTGCAGCATGGAGAAAGCTAAACTGCTATGACATCATGACACATGCAATCCTTCTTTCTCCGTTCAGAAATAGCTATAAATTACACGTGCGTTCTTTCAGTATTAAAAATATTTACATACTCAAAATATATGAACTCGTACTGGGGATAGCTTATCTTCTTTCCTTACATAGCATCAAGTTACAAGTGTCATTGTGCATCTTGTTATTTTATTCAATGTATTTTTGAGACATAGCCACTTGGATGCACATATATACAGATTACTTCTTGTGAAAGCTATAATGGTATGTTACTGTGCAAATGCCCCATATAAAACTGATAAATAAATGCATTTGAACATCTATTATTTTGCTGTTGTGAACAGTACTTGTCCTCAGGACTCCCATCCTGTGCAACCCAGGAAAGCGATATCCACATGTGTGGGGTGGAGCCTTCTGGAGTTCTGCTGTGTCTGAGGATTCTTGCTTTCATTGCCTGTATCCACGCTTGTAAGAACATTTATTGAGCACCTACTGAACATCGGACAATGATCTCTAAGGAGGAAAATGAAGAGAAATGGTGGCCGCCAGTTGGCTCAAGTCACCCAGCCTGCAAGCTGCAGAACCGTCACAGAATCTGGACATTCCAGCCACTGCCTGTAAAGCCCCCTGTGTTTAAGTCCACATGCTTAGCAGCTTCACACAGCCATGAACCCTGAAGCAGGGACTGTGGGGTAACACTTATTTTTTCATTATCCGAGTCCAGACGGTGACTTTCTTTCTGGGGTCCATATTGCTCTGCTAATCACTGTGCTTTTTATTCTGTGCCCCCCATTCCTTCTCCCCTTCCACAAATATTTCTTTTCCTTCAAAAGCATCCTTCCGTCTCTGATAACTCAACCCCTTCCACAAGTTTTAGAAAAGTAACTTTATAGGGCTGCTGAAATGGTTCACCTGGTAGAGGCTGTTTCTGCCAAGACGGATGGTCTGAGTTCAGTACCAGGGATCCACAGAGTGAAGCAAGATCAGGGTCCACAAGTAGTCCTCTGACCTCCTCAAGAGAGCCATGTCATGTGGACACTGGAACACTCACACAGGCATATATACAAGTAAGTAGATAGAGAAGAGAAAAAAAAAAAGGAACATTCAGCAAAGTGTGGTGGTATACACTTTTAATCTCAACACTAGGGAGGCAGAGGCAGATAGATCTCTGTGAATTTGAGGTCAGCCTGGTCTATGTAGTGAGTTCCAGGACAGCCAGGGCTATGTAGAGAGGCCTTGTCTCAAAAACCAAACAAACTAAACAAGAAAAGAAAGAAAGAAAGAAAGAAAGAAAGAAAGAAAGAAAGAAAGAAGAGAGAGAGAGAGAGAGAGAGAGAGAGAGAGAGAGAGAAGGGGAAAAAAGAAACGTCGGCACATTACAAATACATGAAGAAAAAAGCTTTATAATGTGTCATAACTTGGGGGAAGAGTTAAGGAGGTTTGGAATTCTTTTGTGCCCTCAGGAGGCCCAGGCTTGCAGCAACCCTGTAGGTCCAGAACTTAGGAGGAGGTCCTGCTGCGTTCACACATTCAGCAAAGAGTACTTCTAATTCTGTCCTTCAGCCGTCAGGCACGTAGGCAATTTCCTTTTATAAAGTCGGTGGTTAGAACTAAACAGGTGCAGGTTTCAGGAAACACAAGCCAGTCCCCACACCGACACAGATGCGGTTGATAAGGGCTTCCCGCTCCCTTTCAAAGGTTACTCAGCTCAACTCCCAGTCTGCCCGGGTCGTGACCCCTGCAGCACCCTCCTCTCTCTTTCTCTCCGGGTCCCCATCTCCCTGTCCGCGAGCCAGCCAGCCAAGCCTGTGTGCCGTGCAAGGATAACACCGGGACCAGGAGAAGGTCAAATCGTACCGAGGAAGGACCACCCCTGATCCTCAGCCCTCACCCTCGGGCCCCTCTTTCTATGAAGGCTAGCCACGTAGCATCTTGAGGCTGGGGGATACCTCTGGGCGTGTGAAAGCCGCAGGCAGGCTAAACTGGGCTCCCTGGTCTCCGGAGGCTGAGGGCTGCACCGTGAGGATGGCGCTGACTCACGCTCTCGATACGTGAGCCCCGGGTGGCAGGCAGGGCCAGGCTGGGTCGGGCGGGACCCGGGGACTGAGTCCTGCCTTACGCCTGGCCAGCGGCCCAAGGCGCACCCCTGAGGGACTTCACCCCGGCCCGGCTGCAGCCCCACGGCCCGCCCTGCTGGCCCTCTGGGTGGCTTTACAGTGGGGGCTGATCTTTGGTCGCAGGCAGTAGCTAGGCTGGAGCAGTCAGGGTTTCTGTACATTGCCCTCCCGGTGAGCCTCTCCTTGGCCTGAATTCAGGGAGCCCACAGTAGAAGCTCCTGGCTTCTTTCTTTCATAGCCTCTTATCCAAGGGAAGACACTTTAGCGTTACTGCGGGGTTTTGTTGCTTTTAAAATCTCTTCTAAGCAACTCAGTGAGTGGTGTGAGGACAGGCTCCCTTCATCCACTGGCAGTGAGGAGCTCAAGACCGACCACTGTTGAAGGTTTTATCAGAGAACTTCTGATACACAGCATCGAGCTCTTGGCATTCACATAACCTATTTTGGCCACAGGTCCCATTCTCGTGTTTCACTGGAAAGTCAAGTGACAGAGGAAGGAGGGAGACAGTGTATTGGTGTGTGCTGGAGTCAGGAGGATGGGAAGTTCAGGGTCATTCCTAGCTCCATAGCCGGCTCAAGGCCAGCAGAGGCTGGCTACCTGAGTCCTTGTCTCCACCTCTCCCCTGTCCCCTCCTCTTCCCCTGCCGGTCTCACTCAGCCAAAAAGAGAGTGGGGATTCTAATTAATAGGTGTTAAATCACCCTGCTCTTACTTTGGTTCCCTTTCTGGTAGAGTTAAAAGCACACAGTAGTGCTTGCAGGGGACTAGGTGGGTCTTTGGGTGTGTTGGGTGAGGCTTACTTTCAGCTCCAAGGTGCAGGCGTTCCCTGGGCCAGTAACTCCAAGATAGCCTGTGCGGACCTAGTCTCAGACTGTGCACACTGAATTGCCTTAGGGCTGCAGTCAAGTGCTAGCTGCCAATGATGTTTCCTTAGACACTGTGACCATGGAAATGAGACGGAACATTCTTTTCCTGGTCTAGGTTACCCGGATGGGAGAAATGCCAGTCCGCTGCTTCAGAAGCACCTGCATTGGTCTTGTTGGCTCATCTTAGGGAAATCATGACAGCGAAGTTTGTAGGAAGCCAGGAGGTACAGAAAAACAAAAAAATGAAGGTGGTAGAAATTCGGCTTTAGGCAGAGTTCTAGGTCACAGGATCCTGACCGTGTACACGGGATTAAGCCATTTGTAGGGTGCCTTTCAGTTTTGCTTATTATGTATTCTGGTTTGTTTTGTGGTTTTGGGAAGGGGGATTTTTCCAAATGCTTCCTAGAGGATAAATTAGTACATATACTTATAAAAGAATAAAGTGGAAAATACCCAGAATGAGAAGAAAAGAATCATTAAACCCCACACTGACACACCACCTAATGCTACAATTTCTGGAATACTTTCCAAGCATTTAATCAATTAATTTAACATGATGGAGAGCACTATGTAAGGTACTTAATAGCACCCACACTGACAAGCCTTTTGATCCAACTTTTAGTTATGTTTTCAATAGTTCTGTTATTGTTGGACATTAGGTTGTTTCTACTTTCTGGCTAAATAATATTCTCTTAAGTGTCTTAACATGTAAATATTTGACCACTTGGTTAATGATTTGCTTAGCTGGAATTTTCAGATCAAACAACATTAAATGATTCTGTGACAAAATCCCATTGCTAGGCACAGTCTCCATGTCCTAGGGTCTACTTCTACCTTCTGTCTCCGGTGTCTAGCTCTCAGCACCTGCTTTTTACTGAATAGTGCTGAATGGGTAAAGGATGGGAAGATAGTTTTTCCCTTAAGGTAGAAATTACCTAGGAAATGTTAAAACTAAAGGTTGTGTTTCCTCATAACTGGTTCTAACCAGCTGAAATTGATGAAGGACCATGAATTACAAGGAACCTCACATGACCTGTTTGAAGACTCTTTATTGACCAATGGCTATAGGGTTTATTAGAAATAACTGCCTGTTGAAAATGCTGCTTTCCAATGCTTAATTAGAATAACCAACAGATCCCCCCCTGCCGCCCTTTGTAGAATTTGAAACAATAAAAACAAAACAAAACAAAAAAACAACAACAAAAACCCAATACTAAACTTCGGACTTTAAGCCTCCAGCCTCCAAATGTTATGATTCTATAACTTGCCCAAACATTTAAAGGCTAATAAGGATCCTTTCTATTACTCTGTGAAATCGACAGACTCCTATAGGAGTCTAATGACTAAGGGTATTAATCCCAGAGAGTCGAGGAGAAACACCACCGACCCAAACCATCATGGCCAAATTAATTAAAGCAAACTTCTAAATTCATGTACGTGGTCTGCCTCCCCCTAAGGCAGGCTTCAAGAGGTCAACATTGGACCTGGGCAAGACAAGGGTTGTTATAGCACAGGGGGAGGGGGCTTCCAAATGGATTGGCAGGCAAATAGGCAGGGTGATAGAAGCCGAACCTAACAGATGATCTTAACAACAGGACCTTGAGAAACAGATTTAACCACAAACAGGAGTGGAACCAGGTTGCCTTTACTTAGGGATGGCTTTCCATCCTAAGATGGAGGCAGGCAGGTTTATCAAGGGCACAAAAGGATAATCCCCAGAAGCTATCACTTTTATTTACACTAAAAAAAAAGACTGCAGTGGTTGAGGAGTGTGAGTGTGCCTTGCACTGCAGCTCTGTCCTGGCCTTTAGATTTGTGTGCAGGAGATATGTACGGAGCTCCATGGAATGCTTGTGCACGAAGAAGATGGACTTTGCAGCCTTTTCTCTCCAATCAACTTCTTTTTTCTTTTTTTAAAGATTTATTTATTTATTATGTATACAGTGTAATGTCTGCACATATCCCCGCAGGCCAGAAGAGGGCACCAGATCTCATTACACATGGTTGTGAGCCACCATGTGGTTGTTGGGAATTGAACTCAGGACCTTTGGAAGAGCAAGCAGCGTTCTTAACCTCTGAGCCATCTCTCCAGCCCCCCAATCAACTTCTGATATGTGTAATCAACCTGTAAATTTATATTTTACATATTTGTTTTTCACATTTGTTGTTGTTATTACATATTTATGTACATGTAACAATCAGTTGTATGTCAAAACCATATAGGTTGTATTTTATGGGCATTTTTTTTGTTTTTGAGTCAGGGTCTTGCTGTGTAGCCTAGGCTAGTCTTGAACTCAGAATTATACTGCCTCGGTCTCCCAAGTGCTAGTATCACAGGCATGTGCGGCCACAACTGGATTGTGGGCAGTTTTAAGGGTTGCTACTTGTTAGTTTTTAAAGACTGCTTCTTCTTGCTGACTCATGTCCCATCGCTAGGCCACCCCAATTTTCATTTTTCTTAGAGTTCTGAATCACTGGGGTATACAAAACAGAAGCAGTTCAAGCACAGTAAGGACAGAATTGGCAATAACAGTTAGTTGGGGAACAGCTTGAAACACCTGTTTCCCGAGAGCTGAGATCAGGCCATGTCTCACTCAGGGTTACACCATTTTATGAAAAACTGCTCTCCAGGCTGAGCCTTGCCTGGGAAGACTGTTTTACAAGTAGCATTGGGCTTCATTTTGAGTGCAGACACCAAGACAGATGATTCTGAACCGTGTGTACACAGAATACCATCATCCCCAGGATCCACAAAATGCAGACTAATAACTTATCTCTAAAGTTAAAAGAGTGGTACCTTATAGAGGTTTTTTTGTTTTGTTTTGTTTTGTTTTTCCGAGACAGGGTTTCTCTGTGTAACTTTGCACCTTTCCTGGATCTCGCTCTGCAGCCCAGCCTGGCCTCGAACTCACAGAGATCCACCTGGCTCTGCCTCCCTAGTGCTGGGATTAAAGGTGTGCGCCACCACCGCCCCCAGAGTAGTACCTTATAATGTATCAAAGCACATCGGGATTCTAGGAGCACAGGGCTACTACAGACAATCCTTTCTGGGCTCCTGTCTATAGTTTGTTACTGGAGATGGGTCACTGAATGTGTGAGTGCTGAAACCCCGAGGTGGGGATGTAAAGTCCTCTCCTGCACAGGGGCTGGCTCTTGGGGTTACTTTGCTTCATTGTTGCTTTTTGCCACTTCACTGGCAGAGGTGACATGGACTAAAAACAAGAGGAGCTCAGTCTCTCCAGAAGCAGATGGTCCTGTCGTCTGAACAGTGAAGGGCAGCAGGCATCTCTGGAGTGGAGACTGTACCCAGGTGCAGGGGCTTGGGAGGGCAGAATAAGGGAACTTCTGTGGTAGAAGATTCTGCATGCAGATCTGGTCGTCCCCCACCCCCCTCTAAGTTGTAAACAGCAAGTGTGTTGATCTTCTTATCAGGGGTTTCCTGTGTCTTAACATCCTGGAGATGTTATCAGCTGTCAACTGTCCTGTGAGCTCACTGGAACTTTATTAACTTTATGCTGGTGATCCTTCTCCCCTCCTTGGGAGGAATTAGAAGGGGAAAGTGCAGTCTGAGGTGGGAGAAAAACAAACCATACTAAAAAGATCAGGCCCAAGAACTTATCAAACACACCAGACCAAAGAAGGGTATCGCTCCCTCAGCCAGTCTGGTCTACAGGACAGCCTGGGCTATATAGTGAGACTGTCTCAGAACTAAAAGAGAGCCGGGCGGTGGTGGTGCACACCTTTAATCCCAGCTCTCGGGAGGCAGAGCCAGGCGGATCCCAGTGAGTTCGAGGTCAGCCTGGGCTAAAGAGGCCCAGGAAGGGCCAAAGCTACACAGAGAAACCCTGTCTTGAAAAACAAACAAACAAACAAAAAGGGGGGAGGGGGAGGGGAAAAAGGAAGCCTGAAGATGACACCGACCTCTGAGATGGAATGGCCCCACCACCTTGTCACCTGATGTATGCTAAGAGACTGACAGGCAAGAACTGACTTAATCTCAGTTCTTCCCCCACTGACCACTTGGCCGACTTGAGTTTGCATCCTGTCTTCTTCCCCTTTGTCTAGACTGGGTTCTGTCCTCTACCTCTGCAACCTCAGGGTACACCCCTTGCTTCCAAGTCACCCCCCCCCACCCCAGACTGGGTGCAGACCTGTGGCTCTGCACCTGCAGAAGACCCTGCCTCATTTTCTTTTCCAGCTGATTTCCAACAGGACTCATGATCTAACTCCTGCAGCCCTTCACATCCTCTCTTTGCATCTCTGTTAGCTTTCCGCCTGCCTCCAGCACGTGAGGCAGGCCTCTCTGAACTTGAACTCGGCTGCAGCCTCACATGCTTATATAGAGATAGATGGACTGTGTGACGTGTACTACGTAATCTGAGAGCTAATGTTAGTAATTAAGATTGGAATAAAACAACTTGTGTTTACCAGGAGCCAACTATCAAGGGGAATTGGGACTACTTGGCAAATTGTTGCCAATAAAACTCACATAGCTTGTGAATTTGTTGTTATTTAATAAATTCAGATGTGGGAAACATAAACATGGCCATCTATGTTTCTGACATGGCATGTTCATGGTATAAAGACGACCATGTAGTGGGTAGCCATTCCAGCTTTGATCTGGAAGTTCCAACCCCCACTGAGGCTTCGGTAACTGTCACGCCTACAAGGCAGAGCCAGGAGAGGATCCTGAAGACCCGAGATCCGGATGAGCCGGCTCTCTTGGTTCCTGGACCCTGGATGCTGGAAGTAAACTGAGCAGAGTTCTCCAGAGAACACTGCTGGCCGGAATGCACCACACCTTTCCCAGACCCTGTAACCTATCCTTTCATTTGTAAGTTACCCCACAAAATAAACCTCCCTTTGAACTACATGGAGTTGCCTCAATAATTTCACCAATATGACCAAATAAATATTATATTTCAGAAACTGTGGGCACAGGTCAGTAATAGAATACAAGGGCCCAGGTTAGATGCCCAGCCCAGAAAAACCAATTATATTTGAGCCTGGGTGTTGAAGTATACTCAATAAATGGTGTTTGGTGGCTGATTTAAGGCAGGGTGGGAGACATTTTAATTCCCCCCCTGTTTGAGTCAGTGGAAAAGTCAGAGACTCCTAACTTCTTTTATTTTTCAAACTCTGTCAGTTCATTCAGTTTCATGTTGATTCTTGTTCCACCTGATTCTGGTTAGTGGTTTTCTAAACCCACAGGTCCCGCGACTTGAGTCCTGGAGCTCCGTGTAAGTCTGGTGCTGTGCTCCTAAAGTTAGGAGCAGCCAGCCTCTGGCAGAGCCCTTCCCCGGCATTGATACTTGTCCTGTCTCTGTGATAAAAAAAACATCCTGACCAACACGACTTAAGGGAGAAAAAGTCCATTTTGGCTTAAAGTTCCAGGCTGTACTCCATCATGTTGGCGGGAGCTTGAGGTGGCTGGTCATACTGCATCATAGTCCGGAGGCAAAGGGAGATGGATACTGGTGCTCAGCTTGATGTCTCCTTTTCAGGCAGCTCAGCGCCCACGCCCCCCTTTTCCAGGAAAGGGCGCTGCCCACAGTCTGGGATGGGTCCTCCCACCTTAACTAACTTCCTGGAGGAAGTTCCTCGCAGGAACGCCCAGAAGCCTACCTGTTTCTAGGTGATGTCTCCTAGGTGATTCTAACAAGTTGAAAACACTGTCTTCTCTGTGAAACTTTTTAAAGACACACCACTTATCGTGGGATTTTTTTTCAGTGCCCGCAAGAAGCTTCGAGGAAGGAATCAGAGTAAAGCAGCCTCGTTGTGGACAAGACTTAACATTGCCATGGCGAAGAGAGGATCTCACATAAAACTGACAAGTTTGCCTATTCTTATAGCTGACCGTAACTATGTAATTAAAAGTCTGACTGTTAACACAGAATTTATGCCTGATACCAAGACAGCATTCTTCTAGGCATCTCAGTTTTGTATACATATTAATAGCACATTTATGTAAATAGTCTAATGGACTTTGGACTTAGGGGGCCCTCTGGAAACCCCAAAGTTACTTGCAGCTAAAAACATTTTTTCTTAATTTGATTTTGGGAGTTTATTTAAAAACACAAAAATACTGAACCTGTGAAATAAAGATTTATAAAGGCAACTGAATGTTATATCATTTTAAAGAAAACTTTTTCAAGATTGAGAAGTCTCATTTTCCGTAAGGAATCAGAACCTATTAAAAATTACACAGAGAACAAAAACTTATCTTAAAATACTGAATAATTGTTTCACAGGTTATTTACTTAAAAATGAAGAAAGAGTACAAAACAGAACAAAATTGTTTATGCTTTTCTATTAGAAAATCAATACTCTAGATAACCTTATTTTAACTCAGAGGATTATATTTTGGTTTTACATTAGTGTGACTTTGATATAAAGGTTTAATCTATAAAATTCCTTTTAATTTTAATCAACTTGATCAAGCATAAAATTGCTTTCCTAAGAGCCTCCTTCTGTGAACCTTTTCTAGCTTTCCCAAGTCCTCCATGGTTTGCTTAAATCATTGATTTTTGTCCTAGAACTTTCTCCTTGTCATTTTGAATTCAATAAAAATGATTTCCTTATCATTTCTTTTAAATAAAAATATGACCTCTCCTCCTTTACCAAAAGTACATACTTATAACTTTTCATACTTACGAAAGGTCCATACTCATAACTTTCTTTATAAACTGTATCTCATTGTTCTCTTGCATAGACCTGCTCCCTCCCCATTTTCCTGGTATTGGAGATCAAATCTCCATCCTGCATGAAAGGCAAGCACCCTGCCACTGAGTGATACCCTTAGCTAGGCTGTTTTCCTTTTGATATTTAGTTAGTGTATATTGATACTCAGCAACTATGAATCGGCACCCTGTAGGCCAGTAACAACTTATAAAAAACATACATTTTCTCACTAATGTAGTACTTGAATGTGGAAACAGACTTTATATTATCTTTTAGACCACATAAAACAAAATGCTAAAATATATTGATTTTAAACTTGCATTTAATAATTGACACTTAGTACTTTAACTTACTTAGAAATGACAGGCATCTAATGAAAAGTATGTAACTGGGGGCTGGAGAGGTAACCGAGTGGTTAAGAGCACTTGCAGCTTTTACAGGGGACTAGGATTCAGTCCCCAGCATTTACAAGGCAGTTCACAATCATTCATAACTTTAGTTCCAGGGGATCCAACGCTCTGTCCTGACCTCCATGGGCACTACATAAAAGTGGTGCATAGACATACATGGGGACAAAAACACTCATTCACATAAAATAAATAAAAATCTGAAAAAAGAAAATTACTTGGTTGGCATAACATGACTTTAAGATTTTTCCCAGTCACATAAACTTGGAAAATTGATTTTATTTAGAGTGATAATTTCTATTTATTTTATTTAGGTTTTACAAGACAGAGTTTCTCTGTGTAACCGCTCTGGCTGTCCTGGAACTTGCTCTGTGACCAGGCTGGCCTCGAACTCACAGAGATCCACCTACTTCTGCCTCCCGAGTGCTCGGATCAAAGGCGTGTGTCGTCGTCGTCATCACCACCACCACCACCACCACCACCACCGAGGTCTTGGGCTCTATTTATTTCTAAGTCAAATTGGTACCATGTAGACAATGCACATACTTGTATTAACATAAGCATACATGTAGAAATAACATACTATGTATACATTTACATATACATAAAAATATAAAGAATTTATTGCTTTCATTTAGATTTATTTGCAAGCTTTTAGATAATTTTTGAGCCCTTAAATTAATAACATTTATTTTACTATTGTAAACAATTTTAGATAGGCAATCCTAATTATGACATTTTGGTGAAGCATGCTATACAAATTTCACTCTAAAGAAACAGAACTTACACGTGCATAAAATGTCATAATGAAACTCGTTATTTGGTAGAATGAATATATGCTAATTTTTAAATAAAGTAATGCAGTTTAGACCTATGTACTGCTATTTACTGAGATAAAGAGACTCTGATTATCACTTAGAACTTAGGAGGGAGCTGCAAGATCATTTCAGGGCATGATTTAACCTTAAAGTAAGGGGGCATTAGTAGAGAGAGTGTTGAACCCTATGCAGCATGATGGGACTTGATGGGTGGAAACCTTCCCTTCAAACCCTAAGAGGAACTGTGTTTGGAGAGAAAACTTCCATATATAGATTGTTAGAAGTCTGGGAAGGAGAGAGAGTCTTCCCTACAAATTCAAGAACACTTTGGACTCTTACAGGTTTCCAGAGTTGCTGGGCAATTTTCCTAACATGGGATCTAGTCTGGCCTGGCCTATTTGCCAAGAGAGACAGAGGCAAGCATTGGGTAGGACCATAAACTTACCTTGGAGCTGCAGCAGGTACAAAGGGATAAACTTTAAGGCCATAGCACAGCAGTGTGCCTTTTTATCAACTGTGTGTCCAGGAGAGAGCTGCAGGGAGAGGAGAGGAGAGGAGAGAGAGAGAGAGAGAGAGAGAGAGAGAGAGAGAGAGAGAGAGATCTACAGGGAAGTGGGAGAGCCTGTGTTTGCTTTTTCACACCAAGGCTGGAGTCAAAGCAGGTACCCTCAGTTGTTTGCCTGAGGGATAGACTTCAGGAATTCAAGGGGTACAGCCTGATTTCTGAGAGAGAAAGGCAGTTAGAGAGCCTGCCATCTAACAGGTAGGATAGGAATTTTGGTTTGGGGACAGTCACAATTAACTTTTTGTTTTTCTGGTTTGGGGGAGGCTACCTTTTTAAAGTAGTGCACAAACATACCAACTTCATAGTTTCTTCATTTTGGCCATTTCAGTTTAAAATCATCCCTCAAATAGACCCCTTTCTGGGTACTGATAAGTGCTATACATAAACCTAGCTGGATTGTATTTATTTATTTATATTTAAAAAAAATCTCTTAAAAGAAAGCACAGGCTTTGTGGACCAATTTCCCATAACTATGTGTCTTTGGGGATGTAACTAAGGCAGGGCTGAGTGTCAGATCAAGTGAGCTTGTGAATTCTAGCCACGCCCCCTCTCAGATAAGTACCCCTCAAACTGCTTTGACTCGGGTTTGCTCTTTTATGTGTCTCCCAAATCCAATTACTTCCTAGCAAGCCAGGTGATTGGGGTTCTCATCCTTCATGTGTATCTTCTAGATGAACCCAAATCACTCGCCCTGTGTTACACTCTCAGGAGCTGGAAGGAGCAATATTTGTTGCGGGATATTTGATCACACCATGTGAAGATGTTTCTGTCCTTCCTCACCTGCCTAGGGCACCTTCTGATTGGTTTAATAAAGAGCTGAATAGCCAATAGCTAGGTGGGAGAGGATAGGCGGGACTTCTGGGGAGAGAGAGGAAATTGTGGGAAGAATCTGAGAGGCAGAGATTCACCGGCAGAAGAAATTGGACACACTCTGTGAGAGAGAGGTGATGAGCCATGTGGCAGAATGTAGATTAATATTAACAGGTTAATTTAAGCTTTAAGAGCTGGTTGGGAACAAGCCTAAGCTAAGGCCAAGCTTTCATAATTAATAAGTCTCCATGTCATTATTTGGGAGTTAATGGTCCAGAGAAACTCTCACTCCAAATTCTTTCATTTATTTATTTGCTACAGAGTGAGATGTGTTCTCATTTGTTTTTGTTGGAGTCATGTAGTGGTACTTTCTCCAGCCCACAAATAGCATGAAGACTTAATATCAATTATGAAAACTCGGCCTTAGCTTAGGCTTGTTCCTAACTAATTCTGATGAGTTAAATTATTTTTAAATCTACGTTCTTCCATGTGGCTTGTTACCTCATCTCCATACTGCCCATTCTACTTCTGCATCTGGCTGGTGACTTTGTCTTTCTTCTTCCCAGAAGTCCTTTGCTCAGAAGTTCCACCTATACTTTCCTGCCTAGCTATTGGCCATTAAGCTTTTTATTACACCAATCACAGCAATACATCTTCACACAGTGTATGAACAGGAAAAAGCCTAAGCAAAGACCAACCTTTTATAATTAATAATAAGTCTCCATGTCATTATTTGTGGGCTGGTGGTCCCAATGAGAAAGTACTACTACATAGAAACCAATGTGGAGGCTCAAACATCCAAACACAGGGCCTGAGAAAGTAAGAAAAGTTCTGGACAAGGAGTCAGACATAGCTTCCTAGTCCTACAGTCTCTCAGGTGGGCCAAATGCCCATGATATACAGAGGCAGGGCTGCTGGCTGCTGCCTGCAGGCTTGAGCCAGCTGCCAGTGCCATGTACTAAGCAGAACAGTAGCAGATGAACTGGCTCTTTAAGGCCTGGCTCATGTAGTCAGAGAATGCTGCAGATGCATAGAAAGCCAGGTTCAGACACAGAAATTTCTAAAAAGGTACAATATGCTTTAAAAGTTGATTAGGTGCTGAAGAAAGAGAAGAAAATGGGAATAGACAGTCATAAAATAGTTTAAAAATAGTAGTAAAGTCTTTAAAGAGAAAGTAAAGTAATATAAAAAAAGGATAATCCTTGTAAGGATGAATAATATAACACAGGGAGTTTGGCCTTTTATGGTGCTTTGTTAATTTTGAATTTCTAAAATGCTAATGAACAGAGAACAGCCACTGTTGAGAGATATTGGATTATGAAAGGGACTGCTAAAATGTACTTTGGAGATGTCTTAGTTTCAGAATGGAAGTCGGGAAATGTGTTGCACTAGGTGAGAGGTTATGCTTTTGTTTCCACAGGAAATGAAAAGCTATGGATTCCTTTAAAGTTAATAAAGATCAGATTGACCAGGAGAGACCTCCTGAGGCTCTTGGCTACAGACAGGGGGGGAAAAGCTGAGAAGACAAGACACGCTGATCCATATATGCTGGTCCCTCAACATGAGACCAGCTCTGAGACTGGATGAGACATGATAAATCTTGTTGGCTACAGAGTCCTTATGACTTATTATTTCATGCCATCCTTTCATATGGCATGGATGGAGATTTATATTACAGTTTGGGTATGCAGTCCAACTTATAAAGTTGACAAATGCCTTTTACCTGCTCAAACATAGAACAACAAAAAAATCATCTTTAGCTGACTTGTGTACATCATACATTCCATACTTGTGTTAATGCAGATATATATGTTACCTTTAAAAGCTTGTGTTTTCAGAAAGAAAAAAAAGGACCAGACACCAATAAAAACAAGTATCCAGATGATCCAGCCTCTCAGAACGCTTCTATTGCAGTTTCCTCAAAATTCTGTGTCCAAAACAACTTCAGTGCTGCTAGCTGCCATGGTCCAGCCTCATAGACTATGCAGTCAAGACTTCATATAAACTCTACACTTTCCCATCACACAGAGACTAAACAAAAAAATAATACAGCTATCTCTCTGTGGGAGACTCGCTCCCACTTTTACCCCAGGGTACTCTTGAGGAGGGAGAAGTAAAAATATTTAGATAGGAATATAGAGGAGAGAGACAGATAGAAACACAGGATAGTTCAGGAGGGCCTAGATTCTTATCCACCAGCCCCTTCTATCTCTTTTAAAGGGCTTTTTAAATGAATGCCCAGGGGTAGAGCAAAAGACCTCTCCCTAGCACAGCCAAGTGCAGACCCTTCCAAACACCTGGTAATCACACACGTGGGCAAGCAATCCTCTAATGCAGCTCTGCTGGGTAAATCAAGCTCAGATCTCACTAGGAACCTTTGTGGGCCTCCAAAGCTATCCTAGGACTTGATTATATCTCAATTTTATCAGGGTACCTAAAGATGCCATCACCCTCAGACAACAGGAAGTAGTCTAGAGAACATGATACCTACATTCCCAAAGGTAGAGTTGGTGGTTTCAGTCACCTGGGGGGTTATGAATGTTTGTCATTATTTAGGGGGGTTAATTACAAGTTGTTATTGGTCATGATTAGGAAGAAAACTAAACAAAGGAGGTTAGAGTCAGAGATCTGTTTCTAAAAAGATTTTCTAAAGGGGTGGATATAGAAATGATAGGATAAAGGGTAGATTATTGAATCTACTTTCAAACTTAAAAAACAACTATTAATTTTAAATGTTTTACATTGGTATGTGCTGTGGATATCACTCTGTACAAATAAAATGCTGTTTGGCCAGTGGCTAGGCAGGAAGTATAGGCGGGACAAGAGAGAAGAGGATTCTGGGAAGTAGAAGGCTGGGGAGAAACTCCACCAGCCGCCGCCATGAGAAGCAACATGTAAAGACACTGGTAAGCCACAAGCCATGTGGCAAAGTATAGATAAGCAGAAATGGGTTAATTTAAGATAGAAAAAGTAGATAACAAGAAGCCTGTCACAGCCATACAGTTTCTAAACAATGTAAGTTTCTATGTGTTTTCTTGGTTGGGTCTGAGTGACTGTGGGACTGGCAGGTAAGAGAGATTTGTCCTGACTGGGCCAGGCAGGAAAACTCTTAACTACAAATGGCGCCCAACGTGTTGGCAAGAGTTTCCACCTAAAACCTGAGAAAAAAGATTCTAAAACGGAGCTAAAAACAGCTTCCTAGTTGTCTCTCTCAAGTTAGCGGCAGCCTGCCGGTTTGAGCTACTATGGCGGGTTCCTGGCGTGTGCGTCTGACCTGCAGTGTGGCAGGAATGAGGAGTCTACAAGCGGCACTTTACTCTGCTGTGTGGTAGATTTAGCCTTTGCTAGTTTAAAAAAAAGTTTCTGGGCTATGTGCTGCTTTGATAGAACTGCTTCTGATAGTTGATGGTACACATGGCTCCAGACACAGAGCTGGTGGAAAACTGTACCACCGCCATGTTGGGAAGCTGAGGTGGGCAGAGCCAGCAGCCACAGCGGCACTTCAGTCTTACAAAGATGGATATTACACAGAGAATCTGGTTTGTCTTGTCTTTGGGATTTTTAACTGCAGAAAAAGATTTGATCATAAAAGCTGTTGAGTTAAACAAATATGTGAATTTTAAAGGTACCTTGACTTCAAAATTTGGATATAAGGATATGTTGCTTTGGAAAAGAGTCTCTGCTTTTGTTTCCACAGAAAGCCAGAGGCTATGGATTTGTTCCAGATTAAGATACATCAGGTTTGATCAACCAAGACCACCTGAAAGGTCTCCGATGACACCATGGTCCAGATGATCTGACATCCAGAATGGTTTCAAGGCAACTGGCTCAGAGGTTCACCCTAATGGACTACTCTATAATCCTAAAATTTTCCTTGTGTCCCCATAAGATACAGCGCCCCCCTCCAGCAGGAAGTAGTAAGAGAAACTACGCCCACATTCCCAAAATTATCAAGCTGGCTTTGGAGATGGAATTGGCTCACTCCTTCTCTAAACCCAGACGTATTTTTAAAAGAAAAGGTTAAGAGATTTTTGTGTCCCAAATCAGAAGAGCCCTCTGGTGTGGGACAGAAAAAAACCAATATTTTTATTTAAAGCAGGTTGATTATAAATGTGATCTCTTTCTAATGAAGAAAAGGGGATATGATACAGATATAATAGGATGAAAGAGTAGATTAAGGAACTTACTTCTAAAGAGCAACAACTTGTTTAAAATGTTTTACATTGGTATAGATTTTAGTATATTGATACAAACTTAAAGTTAATTTTGTTATACTGTGTGCATATTTCTACTCATGTTTAAGGTATTATGTTTGTACAGCTCATTTTAAATTGAAATGGATAATTAAAAATAGATTAATAATTAGTCATCTATGATAATCATACTCATAGCCATGTTAGTTAAGTCTTCTAGATATACAGAGAGATATTTCAGATAGACAGGTAATCCTCAAACACTTCAAAGGTCTACAGAATATGGCATTTAAAATATTTTTAAAATTTAGACTTTCTGGACAGTGACACATGTCTGTTCCTGGCAGCACCAGTTTACTTCAGAGAGGAGGATGGGCATTGAAGACACTTCATTTGGTTTTTATCTTCACCTTGGCAAAAATAGCCATTTGGACAAAAAACTGTTCTTGCCTGGACTGCTTGATTGACTAGACATACAGGACCCATAAAAAGGTGACCACTAAACTTTGCTTGACAAAATGGTCCTTCAGGTTCCTGCTTTGCAGAGGAAACTGCCAGACATTCTACAGGACACTGAGAGAAGTGACTGAGAGACTCTAGCCCTGTGGGCTGAAGACAGTTGCCCCAACTTTACAAAGGAATATTAGGTGACTGTCCAGGCTGCCAGCTGTCTCTGTCTACCCTTGCAAGACTCCCGAAAAATGCTTGCATCCTTCTCCCGGTTCTCAGGTAAAATTATATCCTTCTGAGGTCTTTGATGTGGCTGAAGGCTAGATTGTTATAATTTCCTCAGTTATGATAAAAGATAAGTTAGATATAAAACCTTAGACTCACAAATATAAGATAGATAGGATATCTTCTTTAATATTGTAACTGTAATTCTTGCTTGATAATTGTTTTGTTATATGTAATTTTACTATGTAAAAGTTAAAACCTTCCTTAAAAAAAAAAGAAAAGGGGAAGTGCTGTGGATATCGCTCTGTACAAATAAAATGCTGTTTGGCCAGTGGCTAGGCAGGAAGTATAGGCGGGACAAGAGAGAAGAGGATTCTGGGAAGTAGAAGGCTGGAGAGAAACTCCACCAGCCGCCGCCAGGAGAAGCAACATGTAAAGACACTGGTAAGCCACAAGCCATGTGGCAAAGTATAGATAAGCAGAAATGGGTTAATTTAAGATAGAAAAAGTAGATAACAAGAAGCCTGCCACAGCCATACAGTTTCTAAACAATGTAAGTTTCTATGTGCTTTCTTGGTTGGGTCTGAGTGACTGTGGGACTGGCAGGTAAGAGTGATTTGTCCTGACTGGGCCAGGCAGGAAAACTCTTAACTACAGGTATAGATTTTTGTATACTGTTACAAAATTATGGTCATTTTTGTTATACTGTATATAATTTCTAATTTTGTTTAAGGTATTGCAGCAATACAGCTCATTTAATGATATAATGTAAATTTCTAGTTCTTGAAAGCTATTAGTACAAACTATTTAGAATAATTAAGAAATGCAGGTTAGTAGTTAGTTTTCTATAACAATCAAACTTGTTAGGTATGTTTTCAAGTTCAAACAGAGATATATTTTAGATAGATAGGTGATCTTCAAACACTTCAGAGATCTACTAAATATGACATTTAAGATGTTTTAATAACATAAGGCTTTTCATGAGTGAGACACATTTGCTCCTGGCAATACCAACTTCAAAGAAGTAATGGGCATTGAATCTCCACATGGAGTTTGCTTTCAATGTGGCAAGACTATCCATTTGGGCAAGAAACTGCCCTTGCCTCAACTACTAACAATATGCTGTCCAAACTTGGCAAGCAGGACACACAAAAAAGCAAATGTTGAACTTTGCCAAGACAAGGTAGGACAGTCCTTCAAAATTTCTGCTTCACAGAAAAGTTTGTCAGATATTCTAGACCTGTAGGCTAAAGATGGATGTCCCAAAGTTGCATAGGAACCTTGGGTGACTGTCCAGTCAGTCAGCTGTTTCTGTCATTTCTATAGTTTTGGAAGTTATTTGCTCTGCACTTCCTGTTTACTCAGGTGATATTATATCCTTCTTGGGTTTCTGATCGGCTTGAAGACTTGATAGTTATAGTTACAGTTTTCCTTGTTACCAAATTCAGAAAAGAAACTCAGACATAAAGTATATAAGGTTGAGAGACATAAAAGCTTAAATTGTTTATCTAAGAAAATGTTTGAGGTCTAAAAAGATAGTTTTGAGTTGGTAATACAAGTTAGAATAGAAAAGTGAATTAGGTATAAAACTTTGGCCTCACCAAGACTAGATAGATAATGGAGTATTTTCTCTGAATTTGCCAAATGCAAATGGACTGGAAATTGTGAATATAATTCTTACCTGATAATTGTTCTTATTGTATATTGTTTTACTGTGTTGGAGTTAAAACCTTCCCTTTTTATTTAGACAACAAGGGGGAAATGTTGTGGGATAGTCTGATTGCACGCTGACACTCCTGAGCCTGACAATAAAGTTTACCTTGAATTAAAGGATACAGGTAGCTACTAGCTGACCAAAATCAGCCATAGAGGTTTTGGAGGACCCAGGACATATAGAGAGCCACAGTAAGTAGTAGGGAGGGGCTTAGAAAGAGGCATGACCCTTTTAGATAGAGGAAGGAAAGAGAGAGAAGGTCACTGGTTGCTTCTCTGCTGCTTCTTTGATCAATCAGGTTTATACCCTGATATCTGACTCCCGAGTTTTTTTGTTTTGCTTTGTTTTTTGGTTTTTCGAGACAGGGTTTCTCTGTGTAGCTTTGCGCCTTTCCTGGAACTCGCTCAGTAGACCACGCTGGCCTCGAACCCACAAAGATCCTCCTGCCTCTGCCTCCTGAGTGCTGGGATTATAGGCGTGTGCCACCACTGCCTGGCTCTGAGTTTTTATTGATAAAATAATAATTAGATAAATGCTTCAGAAAAAATATTGGCCACAGCCAACACAGTCAATGGTAGACCCAAACCATAAAGCAAAATAGTGAGTTCATTCATGAGTATTTATACTGCAGTGGTTAAGCCAAAAAACCCTTGGGACCTTACCAGAAAGCGTTTCTGTCCTCATCTGATACCTAAACTTTCTGCAGTGGAAGACAGGTTGCAACACCCATCACTGCAAAGATGGAGTTCTGCAGTGTAAGACAGATTGCAACACCCATCATTGCAAAGATGGAGTTCTGCAAAGTAAGACAGGTTGTAACACTCATCACTGCAAAGATGGAGTCCTACTACTTAGTCTTCAGAAGGAGAGGTGGAAAATTGCTCAAGTAATCTCAGTCTCAACTGAAGATCTGGAAAAGTTGGTACTAGGTAGTTTTTTGTCAACTTGATATAAGCCAGGATCTTCTGGGAAGAAGGTATTATTTCAAAGGGGAAAAATACCTCCATCAGATTCATTGTAGGCAAGTCTATGAGGGCATTTTCTTGATTAATGATTGCTGTGGGAGAGCCTGGCCCACTGTGGGTTCTATAAGAAAGAAGGTTGAGGAAGCCATGAGGAGCCAGCAGAGTTCCTCCATGACATCTGCTTCAGTTCCTTGAATCTTGCATCCCTGCCCTCATACTGATGAGTCTTGAACCCAGGACCTTACACATGCTAGGCAAGTAAGTATTCTACGCTTGCGGTATACCCCAAGCCCTTTGGTTGAGCTTTTAGAGTCAGAGAATGTAATGAGGTCAGTTTCTGATGACATAAAAGATGATTCTAGAACCTTTAGGTGGGACCTGGCTGATGGAGGTAGACCAGTTGGGTTCGGTTTTTGAGGGTTAGAGTCAGTTCTTGCTTCATGCCATGGTCTGGGCTTCCTAGTCCAGGTACTGTGTGAAGAGCACTGGTACATGGTCTGTGTAGGCACGTGATCCACCACGCCTTCCCTCCATGATGGCCTGCAACTCCCCTAAAAACTCTAACCAGAACACACCCTTCATCCTTTTGTTTCTGTCAAGGATTTGGCCATCGTGACCCAAAACAACGAACACCCAGGAGAACATGAACTCACAAGCGCCCCTGAACTCATCTCCAGGGGTTGGGGTTTTTATAAATTATAAACCAAAAGCAATGACTGCTTGTCATGTGAGTATTGGTCAACACAAACAGCACAGCATGCTGATTGGTCATCGGTCAATTATGTTATGTGCCCTAGGTAAGAATTGTGACAAGCGAGAAAAGGCTTTACTAGTTATAATACCAGGGAGTCTGCAGAATATTGCTGTCTTACATCAGAAAGATCCAGATGCCTGAGGTCTTAGCCTTTATGTTTCCCTCAGGCTAGAGACTTTTGTTACCTTCCTCTTGTGACATTCAAAATCCTTTCTCAGTTTCCTTAGGTGAGGACATGTCTCCTTGAACTGAAGTGAACTTTCTTCCTGTATCTCTTCTTTCCACAAACTTTCTACCTCACCTGGCGGCTCTGTAACTCAGCCTTCAGGATGCCTCTCCATCCCTGCACACCCCACTCTGAAGTCTCTCCTTCCCATCGGATGGAGTCCTTCGTGTTCTCCTTGGAGCTAATGTGCTGTCATTTTCTCTTGGTGCTGTGGAGGAAAGCACTTTACCATTCCTGGCTCTAATCTGATGAACTCCTTTGGAAAAACAAACAATGTACTGGCTATAATAGCTCCCAGATCTCTTTCAAATGCAGATATTGGTTGGAGGGATTTTAAGCTTGGAAGGGAGACATCTGAGCCCAAAGATAATTTGTCTTCTCAAGTAAAATTCCAAGAGCCCCTACTTCCCAGCTGATCCAGCAACAAAGAATCAGTTCTTAGAGCCAAAAATAAAGGTTAGGCTTGACGGCCACAGCTTTAATCCCAGCACTGTGACGGCAGGTGGATCTCATAAATTCCAGGCAAGCCTGGTCTACATAGAGCGTCCCATGGCAGTCAGCCAGGGCTGCAGTGTGAGACCCAGTCTCAAAAGAGCAAGGGAGAGCCAAAATGAATCCGCGCGCGAGGGCCTACCTACCTCCGACAATGACTGTTCTAAACGTTTACTCTAAATTCTCAGTATGTGCCAATTATTTTAACTTTTGTTAACCTTGAAGGAAGTAGGCACTTAAATCCCTCACGTTGCTGATGAAAAGGAGAGCTGACATTATCATCTGAGAATACTCAGCTCAACAGGAAGTGAGGATGGAGGAGAGGTGAGGGAGAGAGTAAAGGAGAGAAGTGTGGGGGGGCGAATAAAAAAAACAAAACAAAACAAAACCTAGGCTATCCAGTGAAGTGTTTCTAAGCCCAATTAACTAGAAACAGAGCTCAGGCGGCTGCTGTGGGGCACAGTGGGAATGGGTGCAGTGCCAGGTCATTAGGATCTGCCCCAGCATGTGCCCAGAGCAGCAGGGGCGATACCAGACAGGGCTCTGACACTTTGGTGTACACTAGAGGTCATTTTTACGGAGCACAGGAGAGTATGCAAGGACTGCCAAGGGACACTGCAGGGGAAAGTTCCAGGGCGGGAGTGTGAACCATCGGAAGGCAGGAAATGAGGTTTTCCTGACGGGCGGGCGGATTCCATCCCATTGGGAATGCAAATAAGGGCCTCCTAGAATCAGCAGGAGGTACGAGGGAAGAGCCTGGGTGTGACCGGGAATCCCCAAGCCAGGGCCGGTCCAAACTAAGTGGGTGTGGATTCTTGGGAAGACGGTCATCATTACCAACGAAGGACGTTTAAGCCATTTAAAAAAGCAAACCAAAAGTATTGTAAACCGAAGAGTATTTCTGGGAAAACCTTTTCATTTTTCCGTACGTGACAGAAAGCAGGCAGCCAGGCCTAGCCTGCGGCTCCTGTTGATCAAGTGCCCTCTTGTGCTTTGGGTCGCACAGTTTGGGAACAATGTCACCTTTAAAGTGTCACAGGGCAATGTAACCTTTAAAGCAGTCAACACTCTTGTTTACCACTATACCATGTTCACCATGGTCAAGTCCGGTATCCTGGCGCCTCCCAGCTATCCATGCAACCATCTTACTTGTTGTTGGGGTTTTGTCTTGACTCTAAAACTAGAACAGAAGCTCCAGGAAGGCAGGGAGTTTGCCTTGATTCCTGACTAAGCTCCGCACTCCGAAGGTGTTACTGCAAGTATATTGAATGAATAAATACTCCACCCAAAGTTCCAAGCACTTGTGCTCAGCTCCGGGTGTGCAGCGAAGAGAAAATCCAGAAACGGCTCTCACGTTCATGAAGACCGGCGTTCAGAGAGGCGAGCCACAGTAATGTTGGTCAACTGTCGGAGAACCGCCCACATTTCAGAAGCAGGGGCTCCCTCATCCCCTACCCAACCTTCAGTGACTCAGCATTAGCCCTGTCTTCACTAACAGACAATGCAGACAGGTTTGTATTTGCCTTATGCGAAAGCTCTACACCCTCTATAAAGCCCGCGCTACCATAGTGAGCTCCCTTTCTTTTTCCATGCCCGCTCAGAGACAGCCTTTTGCATCCTCCCTTTCCCAATAATTCTCGAGTGAGGTCTGTTGAGGGGTATGATTTTGTGGCATTCTTTGGCCCTCCAATCTCCAAGATGCCCTTTTGCCTCAAAACCCTCTCAGTAATGGTATCCCTTGGACAGAGGGACAGGGGCTGTCAGGGAAGGACGATGTGATGCTTGGTGGGATCTGGGACCCGGAGCCAGCGGAGCTGGTTGTGTTGAGCCTGGAAGACGGAGGGGGCGATTCTCCGAAGACAGAACTGCACGAACCAAAGCCTGTAGCAGAATGTGCAGCCTCGTTTTGGGGAAATACAGGCACGCCACAGTTAGTGCTAGAAAGTGAGGCTCTTGGGATACTGTGGGGCAGGATGGAGAGGTGGGCACAGCCAGGCCGCTTCTGACCTCAAATACCGGAGACTTGGTGGAGAATTTGACTTTTCTTAAGAATGATGAGAATTCATGGAAAGGATTATAGAGAGTATGTGTGCCTTGTGTCCTGTGACTTTGAGAGGGTGCTGAGAATTGAACCCAGGGCCTTTGCATGTTAAGCTTCTACCACTGAGCTACGTTTCACACTTCTCTTGTTTTTCAAAGTGAGCACTGTGTAAATTACCAGGATTCCTCCATTCTGGTGCCTAAATGGTTAAAATTAACCAGGGAAAGGATAGTTGAAACTCGAAGAATTATAAAAAGTAGTTTGTATAGCTTTATTCTTCTTTCTACTGATGGATTAATAACCTTGACATTAAAGGCAGACGAATGGAGAGTGAAATTTACAGCTCAACAGTTCTTGAGGAATTTTTCTAGATGGGGTTTACAATAAGGAACGGAAACTATGAAACGACTGTTTTCAAAGCACTCTTCAAGGATTTGTGGGAAGATTCAAAGGAAGTCCCTTGAATGTCATTCACCCTCCCCCCCCCCCCCCCCCCCCCCCACCCCCGGCCAGCGGTCATGCAGATGGAGGAGCATGCTGGAGGAAAGTCAGGAGCCATAGTTACCTTTTTGAGTTTTATTGAGAGAGAGAGAGGGAGAGAAGGAGAGAGGGAGAGAGGGAGAGAGGGGAAGAGGGAGAGAGGGGGAGAGAGGTAGAGAGACAGTGAGACAGAGAGACGGGGGGGGGGGAGAGAAAGGGGGTGCACAGAGGGTCCGTCCGCTTTTTAGGCTGGCCCTTGTCCCAGGATGATGACATAATTAAGGACAGAACCCTTCCAATGACCACACCACATTTTAAAGCCAAGTTTGAAGCAAGCTTTTATTAAATATTGGCAAAGTTGATGGCCAGTTCAAGGGTTCCCAGAAAATGGCTGTGAGTCACACCTTACAGAGGCCTTAAAGAGTAACTCTTGTTTTTCCCATCAGGTCCAATCAGGGGCAAGCGTACATCCTGGTGCACTTCCTGCCCACGGACTTCCCACCCACATGTGATCAAGCACATCAGATGGGTCGAATAAACTTGTTTAGGGAGGAGTGAAAACACAAATAGCCTCCAGCTTTAACTTCGTTTCGGGCACCCACCCCTCAGTTAACTTAGATATTTAATGAGCAGCTATGCAAACGAACAGGACACAGGGTAAACCCCTTGACGAGTCTGACAAGTGTTACTGCCTAGCTATGCCCAGCACAAGCTAACGTCCAACCTCCTTGGAGCAAGGCACATGTCTAAACCGCTTTGTTCCTCCCCTGGAAATTAGCCAAATGTCTTGTCTCAAAGATGTGCCAGTGAATTGATGAATGAAGCTGAGCCC
The DNA here is from genome assembly GCF_903995425.1 of Onychomys torridus. Taxonomy (NCBI): domain Eukaryota; kingdom Metazoa; phylum Chordata; class Mammalia; order Rodentia; family Cricetidae; genus Onychomys; species Onychomys torridus. The sequence goes on along the minus strand of NC_050456.1, from coordinate 23,314,007 downwards.
GATGGCCTTGGGAGAGAAAAACCATTAATTGGCAGGTAAGCCTCAGTGGTACCACCATCATAAAAGCTACTTATAAAAGGCTGTAAAGCTCACGGGTACAGAGCTCAGTCTATTTTTTGGTTGTTCACAGCTACATCTCAAAGCCTACTTCACTGTTATCAGGAATGGCTGTTGAATAAATGAATCCATTAGCTTAATTAGCCTCTGGCGTTATCAGGGGACTTAGGGAAGGAGAGGGTAAGCAAATGAATGGTGCTTCCAGAAGATGGGAGTCTCAGCTAGCATCCGGAGGACACAGAGGAAGACTTAGAGACCAAGGGCTTGAGGTAGAACCCCCAGTTCTGACAGTCATTGGCTGTGTGACTTTGGGGAGTCACTCACATTCTCTGCGATGCAGTTTCTATAAAATGAGTATAATATTAGCCTATACTCCTAAGTTACAAGAGTTAGTACACTAATACATAACAAGATAATAAGTACATGTGAGCCAGAGCTTGATGAAGAATCTACCATCCATGAGTAGATTCTAAGTGAGTACTTGGTGCACAGTGATCCTTATGATCCCCACAACACCCTTGAGAAGCAGATACTCCAATGAGCCCCATTTATAGTAAGTGATAATGAATAGCATTTCCTCCCAATGGAATGGGTAGAGGCTGAAGGGTTTTGAGGAGGGAAATAACATGTACTACTTCATAATCTGACAGGTCACTACATCTGCTATTTTGAAATCAGACAGAGGGCAGCTGGAGGCATACTACTCAGGAAACGTAGCAAGAAGCCTGATGAGGTTGGTTTCCACCCTGCCCCAGCTCAGTATGGTGGTTGGTGCTGCAAGGCAGTGGGACTTGGGTGCTGGGGGATGTCTTTCTGTATGCTGTGAAAACATGTTGTTCCCACTGGTTAATAAATAAGCTGCTGTGGCCTATGGCAAGGCTGCTTAGAGGTAGGCAGGAAAAGCAAGGAGAGAGACAGGAAAGAGAAAGGCAGAGTCTGGAGAGAGATGCCAGCCTACCGCCTAAGGAACAGCATGCCAGCAGACTGGTAAGCCACAGAACATGTGGCAAAACATAGCAAGAGGCCTGCCATGCCATACAGTTTGTAAATAATATTAAGCCTCTGAGTGATTATTTTATAAGTGGCTTCAGGACCGTGGGGCTGGGCGGGGCCAGAGAAACCTTCTGACTACATTCAGGATATCCTTTATCCTCGGAACACAGAAGTTGAAATCTTGGCTGGTGGAGTGGAAAGACAAGAGGTGTAAAAGATGGGTATGAACGAACCATGTTATGGAGCCAGTCTATATGGAAAAGGGAATTGCCACCAACTAAACACAGAAGGACCATGGAAGAGCAGATTCTGAGTATGCAGATTAAGGAAACTATTTGTCCCCAAACGGAGATGATGTGTAGGCAGGTAGAAATCCAGAGTTCAGAGGAGAATTCTGAACTGGGCCTTAAAATGTACAAATGTTATTAACATATGGATAAATAGAGACAGAGCAGAAGTTGAGTCCAACACGTAGACACCGTGGAGAAAAGAAGTTGCCAAGGAGCCTGAAATGGATGAGGCAGCTAAGCAGGAGGAAAATGAGGTGCACATCAGATCCCCAGGGGCCACTTAGATAAGACTTGTTTCATTCATCATTAAACTGAACACATGGGACATGCCCTTGCCGTTTGTTCCCATGTCAATGTCATTGATGTCACATATGAAGGCACTAGTCTTTAGTGTGCAGCGGAATCTGTGTAAGTTGTACCCACCAGCTCACTGCTCTTCCCTGTGTGGCAGCTGCTTCTGGTTAGAGGAAGGAGATCTGCCCTCTCTCTCTTTTGTTGACTCTCTTCTCTCACTCCCAGATTTGTGCATGCCTGTGAGCTAGATGAGCAAAGCTATACTTGGTATAGTGAACGGCCGCTTGGGATGCCTGGACCCTGGTGAGCGCTTTAGACTTTCCAGGAGAATCCCGAGGCCAAGTAGATGGGTAATGACTGGTGACCCTACTATGGAGGAAGAGGAAAGGGGTGACAGTTATCTGCTTGGTCTCTTGATCCCCTACAGGAGGGTTGCTCTAGGGAAGAGTTCTAGCTACTCTTAATTTCTCTGTTTTTCCCTACCCATCAAGTGATGCAGCATGAACTTGGAACCGTGCAAACAAAAACAAGTTGCACATGGCAGGGAAGAATTCCCGGGCAGCGTTAGAGCATCAGGAAGAATTGTTGTGCTGACTGGGTGAATGGAAAAAAGAGACCCAGAACTGCTCCATTCAGAGCAGAAAATAACATCACATTTATGAGCACTAACCAAATGGTAAAATGTGTGGTGTATGGGGGTTGGGGAGGGCAACAAATCTGGCAAGGAGTTTGTTTGATGAATCTATGGAAGGTAACTATGTGGACCAGTCACCTCAGAAACATGCCTCACTGTGGCCAAGGGATGGAGAAAGACCAATGTGCTAAGCCTCCTCCAAGATGAGGGTCACATGACAGAGGCTAGTGGTGAGGGTGGGCTGTTGTTATGACACCCAGTCTAACTGAGACAGAGCTCAAAACTGCCAAGGAAGGTACCCCAAGACTCTCATAAGACATAACTGTTCTCTTAGAGAGGACGAAGCTTATCACCCTCTGAAGATTTAGGAATAAGTGTAGAAATGTTTGAGGCAGCCAAACCCATGTTTTTGTTAATTTGTATACATTCAGTATTTCAAGTATTTGTAATATTGAAGGAAAATTAGCCCATTAGAGTAATGTGATCTTCCTTTTGACACCAATTTCAAATATGTAATTAAGACATTGATTTAGTTTTCTAATTTTAAATTAAAAGACATTCTAAAATTATAATCAGTACTGGAATACTTGAGAGAATTTAAAATTTCCATATTTTAAAGTTTAATTTGCTAGAGTTTTAGGAAGATTTTAGACAATTGACATAAGAGAAATAAAATGTGTTAAATATGTAAACATGATTTAATAAAGTACCTGAATGAATTTTTAAGCTAATTTATAAATGAGATAATATGTAAAGTTTTAAAATTCAAAATAGGTTTGAACAGTTATCTGTGCCAAAAGTAGCCTTTGAGACCACCAACAAAAAAGCCTATTTCTTTCTTCAGGACCTGGTGGACAGGTCCGGGCCAACGCCCGGCACTCCTGGATGGTGGACAGGTTAGGTAATCCCTCTGTGGGAAGAGGTGCAGGTGCGGCCATTCTCTGGCCTGGGATGCGCTTATCCTGCGCTCTAGAAGTTGAACAAAAGATCCAAGGGTATTAGAAACAAATAAACAAACAAACAAACCAAGAAAAGCTGACATGAGTTAGGGAAAACCCTAGAAAACATCAGAAGAACAAATGCGTAAATTGCACAGTGTGCACGAGAGGGAGGTTAGTCAGGCTGAAGCCTGCCAGAAGGAAACTGTGACTCTACCAGTCACTTAACCAGTCAGGGCCCCTGGGGCCCCACCACTCAGGCTTCTGGAACTTTATTTCAAATGGGGGGTGGGCTATGGCTTTGAGCCTGGGGATGATGTCCCGGTGGGTTACTATTTGGACAGAGGGATACTGTCTGCTTTCCCGAGCTCTGGATGAAGGTTCAGTAAGTTTTTAACACTTAACTCTCCCTCTCTGCCTTGCGGTTTTGATTCTCTCCTGTGTTCTGAGCCTGATTCCCAAACCTTTCAAAGCAACTTAGCTGTAAGGGGTTGCCCTTATCCTTGTAATTAAGGGAGTATACTCTCTCTGGGAAGCCTGAGTGAGGTGCCAATGTGGCAGGGTTCCGCTTTCGCGAAGGCGAAGGCAGAGTGGGAGTGAGCACAAATCAGGGGCCCTGAATAAGAGGGGTAAGGGTGGCCCTGAAGGTGAGAAAGCAAATACCACACTAGAAGCAGCCCTGAATTCCAGCCCCTAGGTGGTCTTCTCGGTGAAGAGCTGAGACTTTCAGGGAATTCCCCCAGTTGGTCAGATTCCCACCAGTGTGTGAACGTCTCCAGGGACAAAGGAGTGTGTTGTCCAAAGACTCCATCCTTAGGGGTGTTCCATCATGAAGGAACACTTTTAAAATATTGAAGAGTAGTGTGTTAAACAAGGCAGTCACACAGAGAAGAGGAGCTGGAGAGAGAGCTCAGAGGTTAAGGACACTTGTTACTTTTGTAGAGGACCCAGGTTTGGTATTGTTTCATCTTGAGGACTGTTTCAGAACCATCTGTAAATCCAGTTCCAGGAGATCCAGTGCCCTCTTTTTACCCCCATGGGCACCAGGTAGGTATGTGGGCACACACGCAGGCAAAACACTCATACATTTCAATCAATCAATCAATCAATCAATCAATCAAGAGGAATGGTGGGGATGAGGGAAAGCATTGCTCTTATTTTGATTTTGTGGCTGTGGATTCCAAGGTCTCAGAGAGATAGAAATGTACCTCATTAAGAGAGGTAGAGGGTGGGGGCGGGGGATGAGAGAACTAGCAGAAGTTGATAGCGCCCAATTCTGGACCCAGGTCTGCTGCTGAGTATTTTCTTCACTTTTGTCACCCTCCTTACTCCCCCAAACCCCTCTCTCTTTTGGTTTGGTTTTTCAAGACGGAGTTTCTCTGTGTCAGAGCCCTGGCTGTCCTGGAACTCACTCTGTAGACCAGGCTGGCCTCAAACTCAGAGATCTGTCTGCCTCTGCCTCCCAAGGGTTGAGATTAAAAGTGGTTGCCACCACCACCCAGCTTTGTTTAAAAGATCTCTGTTGCTGGGCCTGGTGGTGCACGCCTTTAATCCTAGCCCTCTGGAGGCAGAGGCGGGTGGATCTCTGCCTGGTCTACAGAGTGAGTTCCAGGACAGTCAAGACTACAAAGAGAGACCCTGTCTCAAAAAACAAACAAATGAATATCTGTTAATTTTATTTTTGGTTTTCATAGGAATATATATTATATTCTTGTTAAACATTCTCTAAAAATATAACAAAATGTCTTAACTCATTTTCAGTTACTGTAGTAAAATTTCCAGAGAAGGTTAGGCTTAGAAAGGCAAAAGGCTTCCTTTGGCTTACAGCTAGGAAGAGCCCAGGTCAGCTTCACCCAGTTCTGGTGAGGACCTCTTCCTGGCTGATGTTGCAATAGTGTGAGTGTGTGAGGGAAAAAAAAGAACACATCTTGCTACAGAAACTGGGGAGTGATACAGGAGTCAGGCTTGCATTTATGACAACTTGCTCTCCAAAGCACTGCTTCCTAAGGGCAGGGTTCCCATCAGCCCAAGGACTTCCTTCCCACTAGGTCCTTTCTCTGCTTCATGAGCAGGAGGACTCTGGGTTACACTACTGTGGAGGCTTAAATCTGGAAACCTTCTCAACACATCCGTGCTGTTATTTCTTGAATTTGCAGGTTTGGATGGTATAACTCCCATTCTCTCCTCCCTCCCTCCCTCCCTCCCTCCCTTCTTCCTTCCCTCCCTCCCTCCCTCCCTCCCTTCTTCCTTCCCTTCCTCCCTCCCTCCCTCCCTCCCTCCCTTGCTCCTTCTCTCCCTCCAGATGGATCACAGCACTATTTCATAGTGTGGATGAAACACACGTTAACCTCTTGTGGATGTGTAACTATATTTCAACGTGAGTTGCACAAGATACGGAGACCTTTCTTCCTTAGCAGTGAAACTCTTTACCCCTTGCCACGGTTTTCTGTCATCACAGAAACCCACGGCTGGCATTCTGAGGCTCATTTTGCCTCCCGATCCAAGAACACAGCACGAGCAAACCGACTGGCTCCTGTGAACGCCGTGCATCATTACTCCAGGTATGGTAGAAAAGCAGAGGGGCCAGCGCAAAGACAGGAAAGTACAAAAGAGATGACCCACTTTATAATAGCAACCCACTCCCTCAGGAACCAGTCCAGCCCCTTGTGAAAGACACCCATGACCGTAAAGGCTGGAAAGGTTCTGGAAGGACCACTGCCTCTGCAATATAGGGATCAGCTCCACATCTGTGTCGGTAGGAACCAACTGCACACAAGCCCAAGCATCCTTGGCGCTACCAATTGGCTTGGTTTCATTTTGACCGGGGTAGTCATAGCATCTGCTCCCTCAACAGCCCTGTGACTCACGTCCTAACATAAGCCCTGTCGGCCCATATGTAAACAGTCCTTCACGCTTTTTTGAGACAGGCCCTTGTCCTGCTGTCCCGTAAGACCCAGTGGCCCCTGTGGCTGCTCTGAGCTTTCCTGGCATCAGCCCTACCCTCCTTTCTTCTTCTTTCCTTCCTTCTATGATTTCTGCAGATGGTTGTGCACATGCCTTGCAGTGCATTGCTGCGTTTCTAGGTCAGTATAAACCATCAATACCAACCTCACTGTGCGGAGGGGTTAACAACTCCATTTTGCTCTGCTAACTCAGAATTATGGTCAGATTTCTTACCTCCCATGCCCACCCCTGACTCCATAGCTTTTTGTTAATAAAACTGTAATCTGAAAAATCCCAGCTATGGCTACCGTGGGAAACGACAGCATAAAATAGGTTCCACTGAAAGAAAAGGAGAATTTAAAGTGAGTCTCCAGCCTACCCAAAGGGGATGCCTAGCAGGTAAGGCGCAAGCTGCCATGTCAGCCTGGCTTCTCCGGCTCTTTGCTCAGGCCTCTCTGTCTGATACATTGCCTGCAGGTTGTCAGATGTGACTTCAATTTCACTCGCTAGGACAGAGACTGAGCCTATGACAGGTGCTGGGACTTTGAGGTGGCTTTTGCGATGGTTATAGTGACTCATCTCAGGACATGCTTTTGTTTCTCTTCTGATGGTCCCCCAGCTTCCTGCCCACCGTGTGTGAGTTTTCTCATTTCCTACCAAGAGGCTGATGTCTAGCCTTCTGAACCAACAGTGGTACCCGAGATAGTGTGGGGTAAGATGGGGATCCCCCTCAACGGTGATCCCATGAGCATCAGTCCTTTCTCAGTACTGGGACAGCCCCCTCTAAGGTGAGGGGCAGTTTCCTTCTGATGAACCATGGCAGAATCGCTGCTTTTCAACATTGCCAGCCAGCCTGGTGCACCGTAAGAGGCAAGCTTGCTCTCTTAGTTCGCGCTTGTATGCATGCCTCCTGTCTGGAAAGCATACATCACTCTACATTTAGTAACAGCTATTCAATTGTTTTGATGGATGGGAGCTTCGCCAGAGAGGATGCTTAGAGAGGCTGACCCACAGTGCTTCAGACAGAGCCAAGGTCCTCCAAGGATGCATGTTGAAATGAATTATACTTTCAGATTCACTAGTGCCGGGTAAGAAGGCACCTTCGAGATCACCTCCTGTGGGCCCTCTTTTTGACAGACCAAAATCCCAAGGTCCAAACAAACTGCTCTCTCGTGGCTGCCCAGCCAGGTCAGGCTTGCCTAAGCACTCCTCATAGCTGCCTTTGGGGGCTGCCAGTTGGACCCCAATTTCCTGTTTTATCTCCTGATCTTCACTCTCTTTTCTGCACTTTATGGTATAGCTCTCAGGTTGGCACAAATCCTTCAACAGGGCCTCAGCCTTCCATCACTTCCAGGTCTGTCTATGGTAGTGGTTCTCAACCTGTGCATCACTGACCCTTTTGAGGGAGCTGAATAACCCTTTCACAGGGGCCACATATCAGATATCCTGTGTATCAGCTATTTACATTGTGATTCCTAACAGCAGCAAAATTACAGTTATGAAGGAGCAATGAGATAATTCTATGGTTGCGGCTCACCACAACACGAGGAACAGTAAGATACACACTAACGGAAATCTAAAGATGACATCAGCCAGCAGTTTGAGCTTCCCAGTCGGGTTTTCTTTGGAAATTGCCCCACTGGATCCCTTTGGTTTCTAAAGAAGTATTTTGTCTTTTAATTATACTCTGCATCTTAGTTGTTCAATTTCGTAACCTATTTGTGCCTTGTTCTCACAGACAAACTAGGACTAACTATTGGTTTGCCTACCTTTTACCAGACCACTCTCCTCTACTCAGAACAAAGCTTTTGAGGCACAGCCAACGACAACATGAACATGGGGTTCATATGCCCACCATCTTTCGTTCTTCTTCACTGATCCGTGCAGGAGCACTGAAGTGTCATCCCGTTACTGCCGATGAGGCACCGTGCTTTCTAATGGTCTGTGGATCAGAACCCTTCCTCTGCCACCACAGACGCATCACGATTGTTTTCTGGCTTTCACCATGGTAGCGGCTCAGCCCAGATCACTATCTTGATCTGTCTGCTGCCTCTTTGGTGTCTCATGTATCCTGAAGAAATCTGCTGGGAAACCACCCAGTCCCGGCACCTGTCCATCACAGGGTTGGAAGGGGAACTGGGTGCTCCGGCAGTCTCAGCTCCGCCTCTCCAGTGCGCTGCCTGGAGCGCAGGGTGAGGGAATGGACAATGGCTGCTGGAGAACGGCCAACTCTGCTGGTGTTTGCAGAACTCCTTTCTTTTTTAGGAATTTCCAAAGCAAAATAAAAAACTACAGTGGAGACTGGAATGTTCTCTTTGTCACACTTTGCACCCCAAGGGGAGAAACGGTGAAGAGCCCACATCCAGACGGGTTGAGACATGTGTCGGTGGGACAATGGTCTCTATTTTTTTACCTCTCAGAGTCCCAAGTCACTGGATATTGCAAAAACCCACTTTAGCATCGCAGACTATTATGTGACCATTTTTCTCCTTGTCATTATGTGAGCCCAAATTTTTAGACAAAAATAAATTTATTCCCCAGCGTAGGAGCAGTAAGCTTTGCTCTGAAGGAGAGCCCAAACCTTTACAGATGCATCAAAACCTCGGATCTCAGGTCTGTGACACTCTTGTTTGATACACAAAGTTGTTTCAAAACAGAAGATGACTTAGGAATAAGAAAGGTTGGATGGTTGATGCGTATTATTACAGCATTGGGGTTGAGTTAAAGATGTCAGATAACCCCTCCCCAATAGTGTATATACTGTACACTGCTGCTTATTGAAAACAATTCTGGAAAATGCAAACTGTGTTAGTTATTTCATATCAACTTGACACAGGTTAGCATTAACTAAAGGAACCTCTAATGAGAAAATGCCTCCACCAGATTGCTGGTAGGCAAATCTGTGGGGCCATTTTATTAATGATTGATGTGGGAGGGCCCAGCTCACAGGGATGGTGCCTCCTCTGGGTAGGTGGCTGTGAGTTATTTAAGATAGCAAACTGAGCAAGTTATGGTGAGCAAGTCAGTAAGAACATTCTTCCATGGTGTCTGTTTCAGTTCCTGCCTTGAGTTCCCTTTATGATGGCATGGAGTTGTAAGATGAAGAAAATCCTCTCCTCCTCAAGTTGCTTTTGGTCATTTTGGGGGTTTTATCACAGCAAACTCTAAGAGATAGAGTAATCCATAGGGATAGAAGTTAGCTGTTGTCTGCCTGAGTGGAAGATGAGTATGTCTCAGGAAAGTTCCATGCTGAAGGAGGGGTATACTCAATTGTGATGTAGAAATGAGCACGTGTGTATCAAAGTGTATCAAGCTGTAGTTGTCCCTTGATATTCTTGGGGAACCCAAATCCTCAAATCTGTGCCTAATCAAGTCCCCTATTTAAATGAACAATTCTCTGCATATAAGCCATGTACTACCCCCGGGAGACTTTAAATGACCCCCCAGATACTTACTATACCTAAAACGCTGCAGATACGGAAGTAGTTGATAGGCTGCACCATAGGGAACCATGACAAGACAAAGTCTGTACATGCTCAGTACAGATGCTGTTTCCAAATCTCTTCAACCTGTGCTTGAATGAACCCTGGGACACAAAGGACTACCAGCACAGGGTTCATACGCAGCTTGCTATGTGCTAGACACAAGATATGTATTGATAAAGCCGCCCTAAAAACCCCTTGCAGGAAATGGAGCCTGCCTGAGTCACTTCAGACTTCTATATATAACAAACTCCTGGGGACTGGGTGACTTAAACAAGAGATTCCTGACGGGGTGCCAGCAGACACACTGGCTACTGAGGATGTTCTTGGTGTCCTGGCTACACCCTCACGTGACAGGAAGGACAGAGATCATCTCTCTGCTTTTGTTTTTGTTCTGACACATTGTAGCATCGCAGCCCAGTCCATCCTGGAACTCACTCACGCACCTCAGTCTTCCCTTACTTAAATGTATGACAACCCTACTGCTTCAATGGTCCACGGGTTGGAACTACAGGGTGATAATTGCTTCTCCCCGTGGTCTTCCTTCTCCTCCTCACCACGCTCCTATGCAGGCGAGGGCCACAGTAACTGTCCATTTTAAAAGCCCGGAGGGAAGGGACACCCTGCGCAGGTGAACGCTAACCCTGCGGGATCAGAGAGGAGCCGAACACAGCATGGCAAGATGGCCCCGGCTTCCAGCTTAGAGAAAGAGACCCAGGCAGCTGAGAGGTAGCAGCAAGCCTTTGCCACTGATCTCCAGTTGTGTGCTCTGGATTGGTAGTAATCATGCCTCGGAGTGAGGTGTGGATTCCTAAGGGGACAAAGAACAGCATATGGCCCTGTTTGCCTTTGGAATAACCCCTCCCCCCCCCCGACTGTCTAGCGTTCTAGAGAGGTAGCATAAGAGATGCTATCCTCTCTTGTTGATTTTCCCACATGACTCACTCTGCCCAGACACTCCTGGTGTCAGGGTGCTGGGTATACTTGGCAACAGAGAGGACAGAATCGGGGTGGGTGGGTTCAGTTGCGCAAGACAGTGATCTTTGTGTCTTTGCTTTGGGGATGACAACGAGCGCCCTGCTTCCTGTGAAATGAGAAGGTCCTTTCTTCGCCATCACCTCACCTGAGAGAGAGCTTGGCTGTGATTTAGGTGGTCAATTGTGTGGCAGACTGTGCTGCACGTGTGGCATTTTTTTTTTTCTAGTCTGAGGAATTTGAGTTTCAGATGGGGCTGAGGTTAGACCTCAGACCCTGTGTTGGTTGGCACCTTACAGGAGGAAAGGCCTGTGGGTGCTGTGGGGGGAGGGGCAGAAAACTGAAGCAGGTTGTTGTACTGTGCCCAGTCTGAGGTAGTGACAGAGTGCCTTGGGATCAGTGAGATGGCCTTGGGGTGAAGGTGCTTGCTCTAAGTTCAATGCCTGGTGTTTACATAGTGGTGGGAAGGAAGTGATTCCTGCGGGTTGTCCTCTTACCTCTGCTGGTGTGCTTTAGTGTGCCTGTGTGCCCGTGTGCCTGTGTGCCCGTGTGTGTGTGTGTGTGTGTGTGCGCGTGCGCATAATATAATATAGATGTTTTTAAAAAAAACAAAACCCTTAATTTGGGGGCACTCAATTGCAAGCAGTTATGAGAGACTGACCAAGGAGGACAAGAGTCACACAGGAATCATTCCCAGTGAGTGTCTTAGAAACTTAGGGAACTGTTCTGGTGCTTTCCAGGCGTGTAGTGGGAGATCAGGCCGTCGCTAAAGACCTTTAGACCTCCCAGTTTACCATCCCAGACATACTCAGGAAACAAAGTTCAACCCATTGTCGCTGCTCCCCTCCACTAATAATCTGATAAGCAAACAAGTGTGTTTGTTGTGAAATAATAGTCATCACTGTCCTCACCTACAGGATGAGAGAGACTGCCATGTGCTAGCTGTCTGTGAGCGTTGAATGGTAAAGTCCCTAGCTGTATGAGCAGTCAGTAATGTTGGATCCCCTCACTGACTGTTTCCATGGCCGCAAGGAATTGCCCCCTTCTGAGAATGGCTTTCTAAAGTGCACACCACTCCTAGCTTTGCATGTCTGCTATTCTCCCTGCAGCAAGGCAGGGCTGTGAATAAACCGCAAATCAGTATCTGTTTTTCCTGTTCGCGCACTGGCTCCCTGAACTGAGATAAGCTACGAGCTTCTCCGCCTTCCCCTAAGGGTGGCTTTGAACTTACAGTCCTCCTTAGCTGGGACCTCAAGTGTGAGGACACTGGTCTCTTTTTCAGCCAGAAACCCCACTGTAGCAGTAGCTTGGTGCATAGCTTACACCAAGTAGGGCTTTTGCTAAAAAGAGCAGCTCCTCAGGAGGAAGCGGGGACAGTTCTGATCAGTTCACCTTCCCTAGAATCTCCTAATTTAAAAACATTTCTCATCTTGACTATACGCCAAACAGAAAGCTGTAAAATCCTGGTGCTGCCCCTGAGTGCTGGTCACTCCACCGAAGCAGGCCCGGGAACCCAAGGGTGTTTTAAACGGTGATTCATAAGGACGCAGACATGAATGGGGAGGAAGTGGGTGTATGGATCCTGGAGGTAAGCAGCCTGGACTTGCTTCCTTGCTCCATCACTTCCCTGTCTACGTGACTTGGACAGAGTGCTTTATTCTTGCTGTACCTTGGCTTCCTCACGTGCTAACCAAGAAGCTAATGTACACATCCTATAGGGTTGTTGTGACGAGCGAAGCAGGTTGGATCTGTAAGTGGCGTGGTGTGCCTAGCAAATACAAGCTGGCCCATAATAAACGCCATCATGTCCTGGGGAAATTGGGGGAGGGAAGATTTGGGACCTTGAGGGAGGCTGTGACCCTAAAGAAGAGGGGGCTAAGACAGCTAGCAGCAGCCAGGCCCGTGATAGTGGGAGGCAGAGAAATGAGCACTTCAAGGGAGGCATCTGACCAGCTGCCAACTCCTAATGGCACAGGAGAGGTTGGCTCGGTGACAGGAATCTGCCACCCCAGAGCCCCTTTAGAATTTGACAGTCCCCATGATACTCTGTGGAATTCCTAGATCCAGTCTTTCTGCCAGCTGGCCCAAGATTTGTTCCAATGAGGATGACAAGTTAGTACAGGGCTGAATCAGTCACAGACCCTTTGTTCTGTCTCCTGGACTCCTGGGTGCCAGTGGACAGACAGGTCCGGCCTGGCAGGCAGCTGACATCTGAAGGATTCAGGTTGTTATCAGATGGACACTCACTAAACAGTGTCCCTTCTGGCCTCTGCATGCATGCTGCAGCGCACGTAGGCCTGCATACTTCCTATCTCTGCCCAGGCAATTACATGCCAACCACCCTGCCCCATTCCAAAGCAGCTGGAGCCAGCTGGGGCACAGTGCTTGGGACAGGTGCCAAGCAGTTTCTCTCTCTCTCCATCATTTGTGATTCCACAATAATTTTCTTTTTAGCATAAGCTGGAACAGCAGTGGCCGGTGTGGGGATGCAGATCTATAAGAACAGGAAGCTAGGCTGTGCCTGCTCTGAAAGGGAGCCAATGGGCACTGCCTCTGCCCTCCAGGACAGAAGAGCAGGGAATAGCCCCCTCCCTTAGGCCACAGCCTGTCCCGAGAACTGTGCTCAGATCTGGATTTAAATACTGCTGTGGGATTCAGAGTCTGAGTGGGTAAGGTGTGTGTTTGGGAACAGGTCCTTGGCCAGGATTTAGGTTTGCACCCCATCTGTGCTAGATAGTTTTATTTTAACTGGACACAAGTTGAAGTTATCCGGGAGAGAGAGCCTCACTGAGAAACCCCCTCCATAAGATCAGGCTGTAGGCAAGCCTATAGGGCATTTTTTAAAGTAGTGATTGATGGGGTAGGGCCCAGCCCATGTAGGAGGTATCATCCCTGGGCTGATGGTCCTCTGTTCTTTAAAAAAGTAGGCTGAGGAAGCCATGGAGAGCAAGCCAGCAAGCAGCACCCCTCCATGACTTCTGCATCAGCTCCTGCCTCCAGGTTCCTGTCTTGCTTGAATTCCTGTCCTGACTTCCTTTGATGATGAACTGTGATGTGGAAGTATAAGCTGAATAAACCCTTTCCTTCCGAAGTTGCTTTGGTGATGGTGTTTCATCACAGCAATATTCACCCTAAGACACCCCTGGACTGGTCCTCAGAGCTGGTCTTCAGCATCAGAAACAATGCCATGCCATTCTGTCAGCTTGGGACAACTCCCCATAGTTTGTGGAATCTCTGGCCTCTTACATACATATATAGTTGGAACACTAATGGTTAGGAACGCTTACTGATGGCTTCCTCTGCCCCAGGCAGTGGTAAGGATGCTTTGAGTAGTCATTTCCTGCTGTCTCTCCACCCGTGCTCAGTGTTGGACAGGTGAGGACCCTGAGCACTGTGCTATAATATTAGAGAACTCAGCTAGAAAGGTGTAAGGCCAGCAACCTAATGAGGTGGTGTGACTCAGAGCAAACGCCCCACCGAGCTCACTCATTGGCTGGGAGCAGCCCGTAGGGGCGTGGCTTGGCTCTGCACAGCAGCTGAGCTTGCATTGGCTCCCTGTGGGTGGGAGTCCGTTTGACCTGCAGGGGTTCTGGTGACTTCTGGCTTTGCAAAGGAGAAAAGTTACCAACGCTGTATCTTGCATAAAAGGGCAGGGAATGGTCATCTGGAGGCTGCCCAAGTGTTTGTTGAGCAGCAAACAGAATTTGAAGTTTTAAAAGAGATCATCGGATGCTGAGGTCCCTCCGCCCCCCCCCCCCCCCATTTCCACTTTCACGTTCTCTTCACCCGGGCGGATTGCATCGCTCAGTTTTCGAAGAAACTTTTGGCTTAGGAAGCAAGCACTAGCCTTGTAATTATGCTCGTCAACAGTCCCCTGGGGCTTTTTCTTTAAGCTTATTTCCAGTGAAAGAATCGGCGCTTTCAACGTGTGGTCAGCACAGACAGAAGATTTAGTATCGAGTTACCATGCTTCTGGGTGGCAGGGACTTGGGAGTGTGAGCGCAGGGAGCCCTGAGCGCTGGCGCTTCACGGCTCACCCCAGGCACTGTTCCGAGTGGCCTGTCAGGGCTCGGTCACTTGCACAGTGCTTACTCATGCTACACTGGCACAGGCTCGATGCCGGAGGGAGCTGGAGACGGGGCGTGTGGTGGGCCTCGCTTCTTTTCCCCAAGGACAGAATCTCTTGAGTTTCGGCCCTTCTCCCCCATCTCCGTGCACCCCTGTTACATACTATGGCTTGCTTCCTACCTGCTATCCACTTCGGGGCTGACGTTGGACTTAACCTCTTAGTGGCACCTGTTTAGGACTTGTTTCTAGGACCTGAGATTCACTCAACTATTTTCTGAGCAACTGGCAGAGGTGGATCTGTGCCTGAGTTTTCGGGATATAGGATGAAGGGTGGGACTGATTAAGGCATCAGACGTACGCATGAAATGTACACTGCTCTGAAGAACGAAGTCTGTTGAAATGCATGCATGGCTGGCGGGTGGAGAGATAGCTAGGTCAGACTGCTTGCTCTGCAAGCATGAGGATCTGAGTTCGAATCCCCTAGCACCCACGTTTAAAAGCAGGGTAGGGTGGACATAGCTACATATAAACTCAGCACTGGGATTGGAGACATGCAGATCCTAAAAGCTTTCTGGTCAGCCAGCCCGGTCAAAACAGTGAGCTTGTGGTTGGTTCAGTAGAAACCCTGTCTCAAGTCAGTAAGGCAGACAGACAGTCATAGAGGAAGACACCCAACCTCCTGTTCTGACCTTGGCACCACATATATGCAAAATACATGCACAAGCACATGCACACACATGTGAGTGAGCACACACGCACGCACGCACGTGCGCACACACAGACTCACAAATGTGCCACATATCTCAAGTACAGCAGGGGGAGGAAGTAGCTTTCCCAAGGTCTTGAAGAGGCAACCTTTGATACAGGGCTAGGTGCCTTTGTGAGGAAGGGGCTTGGGTGGCCTGGGTGGGGGCATTTCTTCCGTCACTCCTTACACAAACAATTTGTGATGTGAAATCTAGAATAGAAAAATGGGGTTTCAGGCAAACCATGGCCGCCTTTGAAAAACTCAGCAGCTCTCCATGGGTCAGGAAGAGATGAATGGAGCAAAGTCAGAGCTCCTTAGGAAAGTATCCGGATGAAGGACGGAAGTGCCAGAGCCCTTCCTCACTTAGGTGAGAGGGAGGCTTGTGTCTTTAGGAGCAAACACAAAGGCAGACAGCAGACGGCTCTGGAGGTGACCCAAGGTTTCAAGTCTCCTTGTGAGGGGTACCACAGAGAGGAGGAGCTCATGGGAAAGGGCTGCTTGGCTGGCAAAGGGGACTTCAGGCAGGTGACATTGCACTGGGGGGTGGGGAGTGACAGAATGTGCATCTTCACATGGCCAGCCAGCACCAGGGACTCAAGAATGTGGTCAGGGCAGGGCTGAGGAGATGGCTCATTTGGTCAAGTGCTTACTGCATTCAGATCTCCAGTACCTATGGGTGTGGTGGCACACGCCTATAATCCCAGCACTGGTGGGTAGAGAGACAGGAGCATTGTGAGCACACACTGGGCTGGCCAGAGTAGCTAATCAAGTGAGTTTCGGGTTCAGTGAGAGGGCCTTGGGGGGAAAAGCAAGGTGGACAGAAATAAAAGAAGACATCCAGTATTGATCTCTGCCCTCCATACAGGCAGATGATACACACGCGCACACACACACACACACACACACACACACACACACACCATACTATATACAAGAATACAAGAATACGGGTCAGGGTTGGACGATTTAGCAGTTGTCAGCCCAAGGGTACCAGCTCTATTTAGCTTCTTTGGTCCTCTATAGCTAGGCTTTTCTGGTTTTATCGGTGGGTGGGTATTTCTGGTGTCTAGGTGGAGTCCTGATTGCCCTAATAAACTCTGGATAAGTGAGACAGTTGATTAGCTTGAACCACTTAAGAGGCCCCCAGGCAGTGGGACCGGGACCTGTCTTTGGTGCATGAGCCAGCTTTTTGGAACCTAGGGCCTATGCTGAGACACTGTGCTCAGCTTCAGTACAGGGAGGAGGGGATTGAACCTGCCTCAACTGAATGTACCAGGCTGGGTTGACTCCCAAGGGGGAGACCTTGCCTTGGAGGAGGTGGGAATGGGGATGAGCAGAGGGGAGGGAAGCTGAGGGTTGGGAGGAGGGAGGCCATGGGAATCCGTGGCTGATATGTAAAACGACTAGAAAATCTCATATATATATGATTCCAGAAAAGGGATTCATTCTCTCTGTCGTCTTCTTCTTCTTCTTCTTCTTCTTCTTCTTCTTCTTCTTCTTCTTCTTCTTCTTCTCCTTCTCCTCCTCTTCCTCCTCCTCCTCCTCCTCCTCCTCCTCCTCCTCCTCCTCCTCCCCCCCCCTCCCCAGTTGTCCAGCTTCTAATTCTGCAAACAACAGCTGGAGAGAAGCAGTGTGAGGTGGGACTAAAGAAGGCATCCAGGCTGGGTGGGTAGGTGGGATGTCGCAAGCACATGGAGTAGGTAAAAACTATCTGCCAACTTGTCAGAGGCATGGCAAATCTGAATATTCTTTTACAATAATTTGAACTGTGTCCCAAAGATTATTTCATTTTACAGTTCACTTCCAGTCCTGGTGATCAGAAAATCAGAAGTCCAGATTCCGGGAGCCTGATGGCAGAGATCACATGAACACCGAGTCTCAGTCACACTCACAGTGGAGTGTCCACAAAGAGAAAAGATGAAAAGTTGAGAAAAGGCTGCCATCTGAGGACAGGCCTCTCCTTAGAGAGTGACTAAGGAGTTGTGTGCAGGGTTTTATTCCTGGCCAAAGCTTAAGTCTCAAGCTGGGCCGTCTGTTTCTAATCATAACTTGCTTTTTGCCTCTCTCACTAACCAAATGTTTGCCTGTGGGGGCCACTCCCTAGGCATGAGAGAGGCAGGAAAATGTCCCTGAAAGAGCTGAGAACCCCCAGCAGCCTATGGCTGCTGGTTCCTTGGGCTGGGAACTGGCACGACCAAATCACTCTGCACAGAATCCAGCTTCTTCTGTTAGCGGCTGTCCCTCCTAGGTTCTGGTCTTCCGTCCCTGTAGGTCCCCAAACAAGTGATTTGCCATCATTACTTCCCCAGCCCTGGGCATTTGGCGTTGTCTAGAGACTCGGCTGTTATCACTGGGTGGAGGGACAGTGCTAGTTATACTAGGTAGATAGAAACCAGGATGCCAAAGACCCTTCGGTGCATGTAATACGAAGTCAGATGTGTCCTGTAGTAAACCGGCTTTAACTTCTTCCCTCACCAATGCTGGTTTGTTCCAAAGGAAAGTAAGCAAACTCTTCAGTAGGCAGATGCTGGCGTAGCAGTTGTGTGTGTTGTGAATGAAAGTGTGAGTACACGTGTAAGTATATAACTGCCTGAATAAGGGTGTGTAGCTGGGTGTACAAATGAGTGAATAAGTGTATGTGTGAGTATGTGTAAGTGAGTGTTTGAGGGTGAATGTATAAGTGAGTGAATAAGTATATGTGTGAGTGTAAGGGAAAATATGAGTGTGTGTGTGTGTGTGTGTGTGTGTGTGTGTGAGTGTGAAAGTGTAAAGGGGTGAATACGTGTGATTGTAACCTTTGACAGTTTTGCTGACATACTTGCCGTATTTAAACCAAGCTTCTGAGGTGACATCATTAACATAGGTTGATGCTGGGAACTTTCACTAGACCTAAACCAGGACCAGGTATTCAGATGAGGCCCATCAAGCCACAAATCTCAAGAAAAAAGCAAGGCCAGAACATGTGATTATGGCTATCGGTATCATGTGAGCCATATTAGAACCTAAGACTCAAGGGAAGATTAGTAATGAGGATCCGGTCTTCATTTACATTTTTCTTTCTTTTTTTTTTAAAAATTCTTTGAGCGTTTCATATACTATTCCACTTATAATTTCCAAAATTTGTTCATTATGGACATTTTGCTGTAATTCAAAATACTAAATATTCTTTCCTTTATCATTTCTCCTCTTCTTCCTTGTTTTCTTCCCCTTCCTCTCTCCCCATCCTTCCTTCCTTCCTTTTTTTTTGCTATTCCTAGTGCAAGGATTAGGTAACCACACCTAAGGCCCTCTCTCAGCTGATGTTTTCCCCCACAGGAAGGCAAGAATGCATGAAATCCAGTGTGTTCAGGGTTGGGGAGATGGCTAAGCGTTCAGAGTGCTCACTGCTCCATCGTGAGGACCAATGTTTGGAGCCCAGGAACCATATTAGGAAGCTCAAGCACATCTGTCACTCAGCTCCAAGGAATCCTACGTGCCTTCTGGCCTCAGTGAGGGCGTGAGTGTGCGTGCGCGTGCACATAGACACAAGTAAAATAAATATTTTTTAAAAATTCCAGTGAGGTCATTTTAATGTTTTCTGAGGACAGTTATTTATTTGTAAAAAATTTGTCATTAACTAGCTGTGTGTTCAGTCTGGAAGCCCCAGGCCTTAGTCACGGTGAAGGGTCCCAGAGTGGCCTGACCGGTGACCCTGCCTCTTGAAATCTCTTCAGACTTTTCTAGCTCACACCACAGGGCCAATCTAGACGTCTCTCTGCGGCAAAGCCCAGAGGACTGCTGCTTCCCTTCTCAGGACCTGGAAGGCAGCTCTGGGAGGCATGCTCTGGC
Organism: Onychomys torridus; assembly: GCF_903995425.1. Lineage (NCBI taxonomy): Eukaryota > Metazoa > Chordata > Mammalia > Rodentia > Cricetidae > Onychomys > Onychomys torridus. The sequence continues at coordinate 23,294,757 of NC_050456.1, read as the reverse complement.
TGTGGCCCACGCCCATGGGGCCTCAGGCTCGGGCAGATGGCGAGGCACATGCTCTTGCACAGGTGTCCTCCATTAGATCTGCCCATTGGCCTCCCCTGGCATGCTACTATTTACCTGATTGTTTACCAAAGCCTGCCCTCTGGGGCCTGTGCTTATTTCGTTCATTACTGTGTCTCCAACACGAGGACTGGCACACAGTAGATCCTCAACAACCGTTAGGAGGGTGGATAAATCAAGGACCAGTAGGTACTCAACATGTCACGAGGATGGATAGATATAAGACAAACAGTGACCCAGAGCATATGGCCACAAGTGAAGAAACACCTAGAAGTTCAAAGGCAAGGCTGAGTAAAATAACTTCCCAGGCCCTTTCCAGGAAAAGCTGACAGGAGGCATTCCAATGCCATGCCCACGGCTGAATGGGAGAAACATTAAATCATACCTTTCCTGGAAAGACAACTGACATGCACAAGATCGAACCTTATATCCCACAGCTGACAGAGTCAGATTCTGCTTTGCAGAATGTTCTGTTCACTGTGGAGTACAATGACCTATATGTAATGGCTTCTTGAGATGCCAAGCTGCTAGGTGCAGGGTGAGGTGCAATCCTGGGCTCCAAGGGGCCAACTGACCCTCACCACCTTCCTTGGAATGAAAGCCAGTTCCTTCCCTCAGGGACAGCCTTGAAAGTCTTGGGGAGGCTGCTGGGGCCAGGAGTGGCCTCTGGAGCTGAGGAAGACCACCACAGCATCACTGAGGGAACAGCGACTTCTGGGCTCTTCTCTGTCTCATCTTAATACTGTAGGTGGGAGGGAAATGGGATGGAGCTGGCACAAGCTGACGCCTCTTAGGTCAGTTGTCCTTGTGAGAGCACAGTTCACACTTGTTGGCCAATCACGTTTCATTCATTTTGAAAATCAACTTTTAAGAAGCAATTTGCCCAGTTCTGAAATATGTGGTTCTTATAGATGAACTACAGCATTTGGAGGCTCCAAAATGGACTAGCAGATAAAGAAAGGGTGGGTTGGCCAAAAGACCAACAGTCAGAGTGTTGGTGGCTTAACCAAGAGGCACAAGGAGCTGGTGATCTACCTCCAGGGAAGTGTTAGTAGTGTACAGATGACACGGTCACTGCCCCACTCCCAGCTGGGAGCACAGGGATGTAGATGAACAGTCTTATTAAATAAGAAACACAGAGCAAATGCAGAGTTGAGAGCCCAAGAGGTCAGAGCAATAGCTAAGAGCTAAAAACCCTTTGTTACCCTTCACTGCTGCTGCTGTCCTTCCCCTACTTCCTGTGTCTCTGTCTTTTTACTGACTTTCTGTTCTACCTTCTCATTGGTTGTAAACCCAACCACATGACCTCCTCATCACTGCCTGTCTGTACAGACCTTCAGGTCTTCTATGGTTGGTATTGAGATTAAAGGCGTGTATCTCCATGCTGGCTGTATCCTTGAACTCACAGAGATCCGCCTAGCTCTGCCTCCCAAGTGCTGGGATTAAAGGTGTGCACCACCACCGCCCAGCTTCTGCTATGGCTTGCTATTAGCTCTGACCCCCAGGCAACTTTATTTATTAACATACCAATAAAATCACATTTCAGTACAAATAAAATATCACCATAGAGGGAAGCACAGGAAGACATCCTTTGCTTGTCACCTGTGGCTGTTGGGATAGGAATACCTCTGCACCCGCAGCCCACCCCCTCATATGTTTGAACGCTTGGTCATTAGTGAGTGGTGCTACTTGACAGGGATCAGGAGGTGTGGCCTTGTTGGAGGAAGTGTGTCACTATGCCACTGGGGGTGGGCTTTGAGGTTTCAAGGATCCAAACTGGGCCCAGTGGCTCTCTTTTCCTGCTGCCTGTGGATCTGGATATAGAACTCTCAGCTTTCACGTCTGCCTGCCTTCAGCTTCTTGACATGTGAAGAATGACTAATGCTCTGAAACTGTCAGCCAGCCCCACCTAAATACTTTCTTTTACAAGAGTTGCTGCTGTGGTCATGGCATCTCTTCACAGCAATAGAACACTGACTGGGACACCACCCATTTCTGTATATGTTTACACATGTGCATGTGTGCTATGTGTTGAAAGGAGGGTAGGCTTGGGTTTTGTGGAAATGTTGGGTTTTTTTTTGGGGGGGGGGAATAAAATCATATGATCGTCATGTTTCTACTTCTTGCTCCTAGGAAAAATTTTCTTAAGAAGAGATAATTAATTAGAAAGTCTTCTAGTGAAGGGTGGTTGAAAGTGTTGGGCACAGTTTCTGGCTGTGATTATAGTGTGTGTTAGGATTCTGCCGCACTCCAGCTGTATGACCGCACATGCACAGTTCAGGAGGTAGACAAAGGGGTCTTGCGTCTTATGTCCTCAGTGTATGCTGGTGATTACGTATAAGCAGTGTGGTCACGCAATCTGCACATGCGTGGCGTAGGTCCATAAGCCCACCTGTGCCTTAAAGAGCTGTGACTCAGACCCCACCTTCTCTGTTCTGTTCTCTCTCCCCCCACCATCTTTCTCTCTCTTTCTGCACATGCTCCTTCCCTAGGCCTGGTTCTCTTGTCCACCCCCACCCCCCCACATACACACATACCCCTCTTCCTCCTAATAAAGCTCTGATACTGATACTGGGTTTTGTCATGGCAGTGGTTCGTGACCTTTCTGAGAGGTAAGATATTATATATATATATATATATATATATATATATATATATATATATATATATATATATATATAATATAGTTAACAAAAAGCTTGCCACAGCCATACAGTTTATAAGCAATACAAGTCTCTGTGTGTTTACTTGGTTGGGTCGGAGCAGCTGCGGGACTGGCGGGTGAGAGAGACTTGTCCTGACCGGGCCAGGCATGACTGGAGAAAACTCCAGCTACGGTAATCAGTGCCACTTATTGTGGTCCAAGACTCTTTAAATACACCCATCTCTTGTGTCTCAAGCAGGAAGTATGTGCTTGGCAGGGAAAGGAGGGAGAAGAAGTGGAAGGGAAGAGGTGTTGGAAAAAGACTAGAATACAGTTAGCCCTCCCTAGCCATTCACAGATGCAATCAACTGCTAACCAAAACTTTGTCTCCAAATTCCATCTTGGGGCTAGAGAGGTGTTTTGGTGGGTAACAGCACCACTCTTCCAGAGGACCCAGGTCTGATTCTCAGCACCCACATGGCACCTACAAACTGGATATGATTCCAATTTCAGGCAATCTGACGCCCTCTTCTGGCCTCTGCTTAGCAATGCACGCACCTGGTGCATGCACGTACACAGAAAGAAGAAATCTCAAAAGAAAATCCTCTGCTGAACACAGACATTTTTCTTGTCGCTGTTGCTTTGTGTACAGTATTCATGGTCTCTCAGGTATTATAAGAAAGCTAGAGATAACTTGAAGAGTGTGGGAGGATGTGAATAGGCTGGGTAAAGACTTCTGTTGTTTTGAGACAAGGTGTCCCTAAGTTGTCAAGGCTTGCTTTGAATTGCAGATTCTCCTGCCTCAGCTTCTGGAGTAATCTGGATTATTGTGTATACTACCCTGCAGTTTAACATAAGGAATTTGACTATCCATAGATTTCAGCAATAGTGGGTGCTCCAAAGCATCCTTGTGGATATTGAGAGGTTGACTATATTTCATATTAACCTAGAGGAAAAACAGCACTAACACCTCAAAGGCTGTGTGCAGGTCGACAGTCAAGAAAAAACCTTCCTCTGCTGCTGCGTGCTGTTTGCTCCCCTGTGAGGGTTCCCCACTTCTGCCGATTTTGGGGTGGTTCATTTGTTCAAGCTTTGCCAAAGTTGTTAACATACTGTGTTAGTAACTTTTCTAATGCAGTGACCCAACACCATGGCCAAGACAACTTATAGAAGAAAGGGTTTGTATGAACCTGTGATTCTGGAAGGTTAGGGCCCATGGTGGTGGAGTGAAAGCGTGGTGTCTGGAACACCAAGCTTAGGGCTCATGTCCTGAACTACAAACTGGAGGCAGAGAATGAACTGGGCATGGAACCTGACTTTAAGGCCTCCAAGTGGCATACGCCCTCCAGCAAGGCTAACCCTCCTAAACTGACCCAAAACAGCGCCACCAGCTGAGAACCAGTCCTTCAAACTTCTGAGCCACCATACAGATTTGTCATTCTCTGTGTTTATGGAGGAGCTCTCCTGAGGAAGCCTCCCATCTCTCCTTCAGCAGAGTCTTATTTCAGGAGGAGGTGCTCCATCTCATAGCTGCTGGAGGTCCCCTCACAGGCCAGCAGCAGTCTCCTGCCCCAGGCGCTGACACAGGGAACCCAACTCCACCTCCAGCTAAATCTGCTCCCCAATCACAAGGAGCAGGGCAAGTTATTGACACGGCACCGAATCATAACTTCCTCATCTCGGAAACAGGATGGGACCAGCACCTGATGACCTGTGTGATGGCGAGGATTAAGGGGTGACATATGTAACATTTGCTCGGGTCGTGGAATGTGGGAAGCACCAGGTAAGCCTCCCTGCTGTGCCCTGTTGTCATCTCCCAAGAAACTACAGGCTGACTAAAAGTAAATTGTTATGGTTATCATTTCCACATTGTTCATAAGACTGCCAAAAAATCTGGCATTGGTTTAAAGCATGATGTCCAAGTAGAAAAAATGGTGTTTAATTCTCTACTTCTATTTTTAGTTCCTCTTCATTGTTTAGACATTCCAAAATTCTGACAGTTTACCAGGACCCAGGGTTTTAAGGAATATCAAACATTGCCCTTGTGAATCTAGGGTCCAGATGCCCACAGGGCTCCATTCACACTTTTCAAGGAGACCCGGAGCTTCAAATTTCACTGGAAATACAAAGGCATTGTCCGCGTTGGTTTGTGTTTTGTAATCTTGACACAAGACCTCGACCGAGAAAATAACTCCATCATATTAGCTTGTAGCCAAGGCTGTGGGAACGTTTTCTTTATAATGATTGATATGGGAGGGCCCCGGCCACTGTGAGTGGTGCCATCCCTGAGCAGGAAGTCCTGGATTGTGTGGGGAAGCAATCTGAGGAGACTGCGATGAGCAATCCAGTAAGCAGTGTTCCTTCTGGCTTCTGCTTCAGTTCCTGCCTCCAGGTTCCTGCTTTGAATTCCTGTCTTGGCTTCCTTCAACACACTGTGATTCAGCATATGTGAGCCAAATACACCCTTTCCTCTCCAAGCTGCTTTTGGTCATGGTTTTTTATCACAGCAACGGAAACCCTAGGACAGCATCTCTACACTTCTAAAGCTTTTATGCTACACTTCAAGTTCAACAAATTCAGTTCCAGAAATGAGTCATCTTCAGAGACAGACAGAGGTGGCAGAGGGCATGGGAATTTTTAGGTTAAGTTAGACAATTAAGAGCTAAGACCATGTGATACATAGTATCACTCTTTGACAGAAGGCTTCTGCTGAGCTGTATTGTGGTAAAGTATGATCAGTCTCCAGCAAAGCCTATTACAACATTGCCTACAAAACTCACTGCTTTGCCTTCAGAAGTGGGGTGGCTGAGGTTGTCATCTTGATCCCCTTTATGAACACCCTTCAGGGATGTCCAAACTGACCTACGTCCAAACCTCACGTGCTGGACATAGTAGTCACTTCTGGAGCAACTGGTTTGTTTGCTTTTAGAATGTTTATTTGTAACTTGAAAAATTATTGGTGTTATTTTTTGATTGACACATATACACATCTAATTTGTTTTCACTGGATAAACAGCCCTAATATTTTATCAAATTGTTTATTCTTCTTTGCATTGGCTATGAGAAAACTCAAGGGCAAACATACATTTTTATGTCTTTGACTAAAAGCCAATAACTACCACAAGTTGCAAATTCAAATTAGAGTTGACATTATAGCCAGTTTGTCTAAACTTTCTTCCAGTGTGTGTGGGGGAGGACTATTGGTGAAATTATTAAGGCCACTCCACGTAGTTAAAAGGGAAGTTTATTTTGTGGGGTAACTTACAAATGAAGGGGTAGGTCGCAGAGTCTGGCAAAGGAATAGGGTAGTCCGGCGGCGTTCACTGGAGAACTCTGCTCGGTCCACCTCTTGCGTCCCGCGTCCCGGAACCAAGAGAGTCAGTCCTTCCCGATCCTTCGTCTTCCGCTTCCTCCTCTGCCCCGCCTTGTGGGCGTGACCATTACCGAAGCCTCAGTGGGGGTTGGAACTTCCAGGCCAATGCTGGGATGCCTATCCACTACAGAGGACGGGGGACGGGGGACGGGGGACGGGGGACGGGGGAAGGGGGACGGGGGACGGGGGACGGGACGGGTCTTTTGCACACCATCATTATGGGGTCTTTTGCACACCACACCATCATTATGTCTCTCTTGGATGGTCATGATGTACACGTTAGCATCTTAAAGCTTCTAAAAGGCTGAGAGCTTAAAGTCAAAACAGCTACAACAAAAACCCTTAAACCAAGAAAAAATGTTTTGGGTTTTTTGTTTGTTTGTTTGTTTGTTTTTTTGAGACAGGATTTCTCTGTGTAGCTTTGCGCCTTTTCTGGAACTCACTCTGTAGCCCAGGCTGGCTTTGAACTCACAGAGATCCACCTGCCTCTGCCTCTCAAGTGCTGGTATTAAAGGCCTGTGCCACCACCGCCTTGCTGAAAAAAATGTTTTTAATCACACTTATTGAGAGAGAGAGAGAGAGAGAGAGAGACAGAGAGACAGAGAGACAGAGAGACAGAGAGACAGAGACAGAGAGACAGAGACAGACAGAGAGACAGAAAGGAGTGCACACACATCAGGTGAGCATATGGAGGTCCAAGGTTAACTTCCTGGAGTCAGCTCTATCTCACTTATTTAGTGTGTGTGTGTGTGTGTGTGTGTGTGTGTGTGTGTGTGTGTGTAGGGAGGAGTGCATGCACATCAGGTGTGCATGTGGAGGCCCAGGTTAACTTCCCCACGTCAGCTCTCCCTAACAGGTCATGGCTCCCTAACTCCATTATCTAGATCTTGGGGATCAAACCCAAGTGAGGCATGGTGGTAAGTGCCTTTACCAGCCCCCAAATTCTTTGGAACTCTATTTCCCTGCACTTATAAAAGTGACATGATTACAGCGTCTTTAAAGTTAGTTTTCATTACATTTATCTATCTATCTATCTATCTATCTATCTATCTATCTATCTATCTATTTATTTATGTGGCGAGGCACAAGCCGCTGAGTACAATGGAAGTCAGAGGACAACTTGTGAGGATCCGTTCTCTCCTTCCCTCATGTGGATGTCAGGGATCAAATTCAGGTCAGCAGACTCGGTAGCCGCTGCTTTTAGCTAGTGAGCCATCTTGCTGGCCCCAAGAATCTTTAAAATAATGAACTTGGGGGGGGGGGTGGGGAACAAGACAGAGTAATGGGAGGGAGTATGAATATGATCAAAGTATATTATATGCATAGATGAAAACATCAAGTTGAAATCCATTATTTTGTACAATTGTTACTAATTGATAAAAATATTTGAAAGCAAAACAAAAATATCTTATAAGTATCCAGTCCCATATAAAATGTATTTAGGGAAATACTACCTTCAATTATTTATTTATTTATTTGTTTGTTTGTTTATTTATTTATTTATTTGTGGTTTTTTGAGACAGGGTTTCCCTGTGTAGTTTTGATGCCTGTCCTGGAACTCACTCTATAGACAAGGCTGGCCTTGTACTCATAGAGATCTGCCTAGCTCTGCCTCCTGAGTGCTGGGATTAAAGGCATGCACTGCTCGGCTCAATGATTTATTATTTGCTTTAAAAATGATGTTCACCACTGGGCCTGATGGTGCATGCCTTTAAATCCAGCACTCGGGAGGCAGAGGTAGGAGGATTTCTGTGATTTCTAGGCCAGCCTGCTCTACATAATGAGTTCTTATTCAGCTGAGGCTACATAGAGAGATCATGTCTCAAAAACCAAGGAAGGGAAAAAAAAGATATTATAGAAACAGCCCTTAGGGGAATTCACAGAGATACAGATTTCCTTTGAAGAGCATCAAAGTAAAAAAGATGTAAGATTTTCTTGAAATTCGGGTCTGATACAGAATCTCCAGCCTTTCTTCTTGCCTTGATAAAGGCATGTGTAACAAGGTTTGAGGGGCCCTCTAACAGGCCAAGCCTGGCACACATGGCGCTGGCAGGCCTTGCCCTACCCCCTTCTGTCTCCCTCGCTAAACCATTAGATTACATTCCTAAAGCTAGCCCCAAGGTCTGTTCTCTTATTTGACAAGACTTAAGTTGAGGAGGTGGTCCATTATGAGCGTCCATTGTTGGTTGAGGCATCTCTGTATATATGATCCATTCTCTTCCTTTCTCCATTTAAACTAAACAAAGCAGAGACCTCAGCACACCCCCTGTTGTGCATGGGATAATCCACACCTGCTGCAGCATGGATTTGTTGTCTGGAGTGAGCCTGAGACTTACAGACAGAACAACACATCCAACCCCTGGAGATGTTTGTCTGCTTGAACCAAAGAACCAGACCCCAGAGGAAGCAGCAAAGCTAGCCCATCTTCAAGGAAAAGTGATAGGAGGGGTGGAGTGGGGGTAGGGTGAGGTGCACTGGCTGTGTGCCAAGTCCTGGTGTAGTAGGAGAGAGGCGAGAACGAGGTAGAAAGAGAGGAAGATTCCTGGGGCCAGCCAGGCAGCCACCAGCTGACAGATACGGAATAGGACATGCAGAATGAAAGAAAAGTAGAAAAAGCCCTAAGGCAAAACATAGATGAAGGGAAACAGGTTCATTTAAGTTATAAGAGTTAGTGGGACAAGCATAAGATAAGGTCAAGCTGGGCGGTGGTGGCACACGCCTGTAATCCCAGCACTCAGGAGGCAGAGGCAGGTGGATCTCTGTGAGTTTGAGGCCAGCCTGGGCTACAGAACTAGTCCAGGACAGGCTCCAAAGCTACAGAGAAACCCTATGTCAAATAAAACAAAACAAACAAACAAACAAAAAAGATAAGGTCAAGCATTCATAACTGATAATAAATCTCTGTGTCATGATTTGGGGGATGGTTGGTGGCCTAAACGAAAGCCTGCTACAGTCTTCAACTTTGGAAATTTCTAGAATTAGGTTTGCCTTTACATCCAATATACCCAGTTTAGCAAACTCATGGCAACCACTGAGAAAATCAGAGCACATTTAAATAGCTATAAAGAAGAAAACATGATCATTTCTAAAGGGGTGATTTTTTTTCAAGACTGGGTTACTCTGTGTAGCCTTGGCTATCCTGGAAGTAGGTCTGTAGACCAGGCTGGCCTCAAACTCACAGAGACCCACCTGTCTCTGCCTCCTGAGTACTGGGATTACCACCCAGCAAGAATTTTTTTTAAAATATTTATTTTGTGTGTAGCACTTGTGGAGGGCAGAGGACAACTTGGAGAACTTGTTTTTCCCTTCCACCTGTGGATTCCTGGGTTCAACTCAGTTGTCAGGCTTGAGTGGCAAGCACTTTTACTCACTGAATACCTCCTTGGTGCTAGCCCCAAATTCTCAACCCCTTTGTGTGCCGGTTAAACGTATGCCAACTTGACACAAAATTTAGTCCCCTACTCTTCTCCCCCCCCCCCAAAGTGACCTCAGCTGCTGTGTCATGCCTTCACCGCCTGTGCAGAATAGATTTCTGCCAACTTGACACAAGCTGAAGTCATTTGAGAGGAGGGAACCTCAGCCAAGAAAATGCCTCCATAAGATCAGGCTGTAAGCAAGCTTGTAGGGCATTTTCTTAATTAATGATTGATAGGGAAGGGTCCCGCCCATTGTGGGTGGGGTCATCCCTGAGCTGTGGTACTGGGTTCCTATAAGAAAACAGGCTGAGCAATCCATGGTTAGCAAGCCAGTCAGCAGCACCCCTCCATGGCCTGTGCATCAGCTTCTGGCTCCACGTTCCTGCCCTCACTACATTTAAGGACGAACTATTAGTATATGGAAGTGTGAAGGAAATAAACCCTTTCCTCCTCAAGTTGCTTTGGTCATGACGCTTCACCACAGCCATAGTCACCCTGACTAAGACTAAGGTCATTTTGTCATCTATCCTTGCCTTACCTTGCTCATTTATGTTATTTTATTTTCAGAGCTGAGGATCGAACCCAGGACCTTGCAACCCACCTTGCTCATTTATAATTGTTGCTTTAACTTTCATTTTCCCCCTAAGTGAGCAAGTCCTTCTCTGCTCTGTTCTTTTTCTTTTCAACCTACATTCACCTTCTTTATTATCTCCTGACCCGACACATACCCCTGTAGACGAATTTCTAAATGGTCTTATTAAATAAAAAACACGGAGCCAAATATAGGGGTGAAAGCCTTAGAGAGATCAGGGAAATAGGGAAAGCCACCAGCCAACCTTACCTCGCCAATTCTGCAGCTTCCAAATTTGAACTACTTCCTGTCGACCCATGCCTTTATATACCTTGCTTTTCTACCCTCTTATGGGTTCTTAGCCCAGCTACCTCACTTCCTTGTCACTGCCTGTCTGTATAGACCTCCAGGTCTCTATGGTTGGTACTGGAATTAAAGGCATTTGTCACCACGCTTGGCTGTTCCCTAATGTGACCTTGAACACACAGAGACCCTGCCTGCTAAGTGATCGGATTAAGGGCCTGTGCTGCCTGACTTTTTGTTTACTTAAAATGGCTGGCCTTTTGCCCCTGATCTCCAGGCAAGCTTTATTTATCAAAGCACAAATAAAATATCACCACATAGCTCTTCTCTCTTTATTCCCCCTTCAACTCTCATAATTCCATCAGTGATGACAGCCATGGCATTCTGTACCTGAAAATTTGAGCTTTGAGAAGCCTGCTATCAGCAACCAGGTCCTTCCTGCATGCCTTGCAACTTCAGGAGGCAAAATGCAGGTGACAGTTATAAATCTCCAAGCTGAGGTGCTCCTCTTTTATGATCAGTTAAGATGCACTTTCAAAACCACCTGTGATTGTGAGCATTGAATTCGGACTTGCGAAGGTAATAAAAGCAATATAAAGGAAAAAAAAAATAAACTTCAAAACCAGCTCCCCCTCTTTTTGGTCACTGAAAAGGCCAAATAAACTGCAGAGATGCTTCTCAAATAAAATTCAATTCCCCTACTGCCTGCTGTTTCCTTCTGTGTTTTTATCTTGGACCATGAAGACTCTGATGCCCCCTCTTGGGGTCCTAGGCAATCTGAAGAGGCATACTAATTTGCATTTCTGGGTCAGCCCAATTTTGTGTTCATTTAATTTGTTCTAACGCTTGTTTTGCAACATGTTGGTTCTTTCTATGTCTGAGAGCTGGTGATGTGCTCACCCCACAGGTGGTGAATGGTCCTGTGCAGCCACAAACCTGCAAACCACCTAACACCCATCTTCGGGGCTCCGAGCATCATTGAGGTGCTTCCAGGGAGGAACTGTCTAGTACCTTCTATCCACATTGAATAAGGTAGCTTCATGTGTTAATGGGAAGTGAAGGGGTTTAGGGACTATGTACCGAGGACTATTGGGATCCAGCCCAATATGCATCCACATGTGACATGGTTCCCATGTTCCATGTAAGAAATGTAACCGAGGACCATAGGGACACCTGCCACCTTCATGGGTCACGCTGGGAATTGTTTGAAGACTCACAGTGTGTCACAAAAAGGACATGACACATACCTAAGACTGTAGAGTAAGGTCTTTTCCACTGTCATATTCACTGTGTAATTCCCATCCCCAGGGAGCCAAGATCCCAACAAGATTTAATTACGAGTGCTGTGATTAAAGTTATAGGTCATTAGTTGTTCATTGGTAATGAAGTGTACTTGGTTTGAAGCACCTTGTATAAAGTAAACATGCTCTGAGAAGCTGCGAAGTTCTTCACAAAGGCTGGCGATGAACACAGCGTTAAAATCATGGAGACAAAATACTATTAGTTCAAGAGACGTTTACCCCCATTGGGAAGAATTGTTTTTATAGCTTTTTCTTAATTATAAAAGTAATAACACAACTGTAAGAAACATATTTATTTCTTAAAAAGTAACTACATGAACACTGTAGAAAAGAGACAAATAAAATAAAACAGAAATTATCACTAGTCCCCAATTCTAGGTCAACCGCTGACAGCCTAGCTAAATTTTTTTCTTTTTTTGATATATGAATACTATACTGAAAGAATTCAATAAATGATGCTAGAATTTCCCTTTTGCTTGGTGTACCATGGACATTAACATTCTGCTTCTGCATAGTGAGTTAATTGTAGGAGTGTCTTAAGTATTTAAACAACCCTCTGTTGACGGAGAGTCTGAATCCTTCCAAGTGTCTGATAATACAGCGTTCTCTAATGAATTTGGAACTTTGAGTCCATACATGATGATTTCTCAGGTCCATTTCAAGACATATAGTTAAGTAAGTGTGTGTGTGTGTGTGTGTGTGTGTGTGTGTGCCCTCAGAGGCCAAAAGAGAACATCAGATCTCCCTGAACTGGAGTTATAGACAGTTGCAAGCTGCCCAGTGTGGGTGTTGAAAACTGTGCTCTAGTCCTCTGAAAGAACACCAAGAACGCTTTACTTCTAACCATCTCTCCTGATCCTCAACACTTTTTTGTATTCATAGTCTTATCTACTTAAGTGAATTTATATCAGTGCTGTATACCATTGTACTTACTTTTACACACCAATATCAGTTATTATCACTTCATTTTTTTCCAGTGTGAAAGGTTGGAAAAACCTATCTCATGCTCACAATTTGCACACTCACAATTTGCACACTTGTGGTTCTTAATTAAAAGAAAACCCTCTTTTAAATGATTATTGGCCATTCATAGAAATGACTGTACCCTCTGGCCACTTTTCTATGAGTAGTCTGTCTGTCTTTCTGTTCATTTGTAGGAATTTTTTTTTTTTTTCGACAGGGTTTCTCTGTGTAGCTTTGCACCTTTCCTGGAACTCGCTTTGTAGCCCAGGCTGGCCTCGAACTCACAGAGATCCGCCTGGCTCTGCCTCCCGAGTGCTGGGATTAAAGGCGTGTGCCACCACCGCCCAGCTTGTAGGATGGTTTTGATCTAACCAGATTACTAATCCTTTGTCATTACTTCTGAGTTTAAAAACTTCTAAAATGAAAACTGTGCATAACTCCCTTAAGAAGAAGGGTCATTCAGAACCAGGCACAGTGGTGAACGCCTAGAATCCCAGGGCTTTGGGGGTCAGGAGTTCCAGGTCTGTTTAAGTTAGAGTTCAAAGCCAATCTGGGCTACTTGGGACCTGTCTCAAAAAAACAAACCAAATAAATAAATAGAAGAAGAGGAGGAGAGGAACTGAGAAGGAGTAGGAGTGGGAGGAGGCAGGGAACAGCTCCCCTACAGTCAGCTACAGACACACCCTCTCCGGGACTGCTCACACCCAGTGTCTCTGTTTTCCACTGGCTGTATTCTCTTTACGTCTTTTGTTTCATGGCAAATATTTCCAAACAAAAGTCAGCTAACATCACCTTTACAAATAATGGTAGCTTCATCTTGAGATAAATAAACGGTCATTTTGAGTTAAATGAAAAGAAAATTATGGGTTTTGAGCATTAGCCAATCTTACATTTATAGTTTTCATTTCCAAAGAATCTCAATTCAAAATATCCCTGAAGGTCAGTTTTTGTTTTCGTTTAATGTAATTGCTTCCTGGTGGGGCCGTTTGTTCTTTCTCCTCTTCCTGTCTCAGCAATGCTCGAAGAAACTGGGACAAATTCAGGCCACAATTACACTCTCTGTGTTAGTGAAAAGGAACTCTGGGGATGGGGTGGTGCTCAGGGCTGGGAAATCATAGGATTTGCTGCTTGGAAATGGAATACCCTACCCCAGTCCCCGGTGTCCCCGCCCTCTGCCAGCCCCCAGCCCATTTGTATGGCCTGGTGGCCTGGTCCTAAATGTGGCTTTGCTTCCATTTGGAGGAAATAGTCATGGTGCCTGTAGCTGTCTCAAGCGGGGGTGGGGACATTCTTGGACTGCCATGGAGCCCTCATAAGAAGTAGAATTATCCAAAAGACGATGATTAGTCATTCAAAGCATGTCTCTCCTCCTTAAAAATAGGACTGTGCTTGGGTGTGCAGGCATGCATGTGTACGTGTGTGTGTGTGTGTGTGTGTGTGTGTGTGTGGTGTTCATTTACACACACATTTTTGTGTCTGTTTTAAATCACTCAAGTGTGTTTTTCAGTTTGCCTTTTAGAAGTGTAAAATTATCTTATAAATCCCAAGAACGCCTCTATTATGAAGAGTCTGCAGGCCCTCTTGCTAACTAATGGGGCTAACAGCGGCTGCATCTTAACCTGGAGCTTAAGTAGTTGGTTGTGAGTGTTGGCTCATCCAGAAAAGGCTGCGAGCTCTAAGTGGGAGTACCCGGCTACCGGCTACCTGTTTCCAGATTGTAGGGTGGGAGTGAGGCTAAGGCTTTAAGGAACGGAGATGTCACGTTCCATCTGTTATAGCTCAGATAAAGTCCCCTCCTCCCCACCAATCACAAGTATAAAATCTCTGTTGCTAGCGAGACCATCTGGATTTCCCATTGTCTCCTGTGTTCACACCTGGAGAGTCAGAGCGAGTCCTTGATGGATGCTTTTCAAGATTGCCTCATAAAATCAAAGGACAGATGAACAATATTTTTCGGAGACTGTAAATGATAGAACAACATTCATAACTTTCATTACTGCTTTGAGAATAATAACCCCAGCCTCTGGGGTTCAGTATGAGCGCTTCTGTTTTCTTCTGTGTGACGCTATGGGAGCTCAGATTAAAACACTGGTGAGAGACGGCCCCAGAATTTCAAGAAACAGCGGGGTCATCTCTGTATTCAGTCGCCGTTCATTCAGAGAGCGAATGGTACCCGGGGTTTGTGGCTGGCAAGCTCTCCTGTTCCGAATGGCCATTACAAGCCATGCTTTTGAAGGGTCCCACACTGTTCTGAGTTATGACACAGCCATGTCCGCACATACGCTTTCAGTGTGCTCAGCCTGGGCTTCTTCCCTCGTTATTCTCGGAGCCACTGTCTGCCTGCTTCTGCTCACGTGGGAAGACAAGCCTTCAAGCTGGGGTGGCTTTCCGGATCCTATCGGTTTCTCCACACACAGTAATCTCTGTCTGGCGCTGATGTTCTGCTAGGGGTTGTAGCCCTCCCCCTATTCCCCCCCCCACCTCCTGGCCCCCACCCACACACACATACATTGCTCAGCTGTTGCCTCTCTTTGGAGCTATTTGCTTTTAGGGAGCAGGGAGCTAATTCCTCCAAGTGCCACACACTTGGAGACCCTTCCACACAAACCACTACAGGACAGAGGCAGGAGTGCCTGCTGCTTTCCTGGCAGCAGACAAAAGGCCGGCCACTTCATATCACATTTTCCTTCCTTTTTAGTTCAGAAGGGAGCAGGTGCAATTTCCAAAAAGAATGAGGCTGGTCCTTGCTTGGATTGTATTGTCTGCTCGATGTACCCCAGCGAGGTTAGGCCTCTTAGATAATACCGAATTTGAACCGTCCAGGGCGCAGGGAAACAATAAGACACAAGCTTTAGACGGCCCACCCTGAGTCATGGAGCATGCTGTATATGTGATTAAGGAAACTTTCATCTGGTTAGGAATGTGGTAATGGAACCAGCCTGCCGCCTGGGCTGGTAGACTACTTCCTTCTCTTACTAAGGCTTCCCAGCGAGTAGCCAGTGAGAAACTGGAACTCAGTATGGGCAGAGAAGGCTGGAGGAGGGATAGTCATGTTATTACAAATGCTCTGACTGGGGAGTTCACACGTACACACTCCACATTGCAGGAAGCTCTCACGTCTCAGAGTTGGTCTCTCACTGTTAAATTTTCCATGGCTTACCTCTGGGATCCCAGCTTCCAAAAGGCTGGCTAACTCTACGATGTCCATTGTTTTACTAGAGTGAAGTAGGAATATGGCCACTCGAGTTTCAGAAAAAAAAAAATCATCTATACAAATCAAGCAAATGTAAAGGACAAAAGAGCCTAGTCACTTTCAGACGACAGTGTGTTTGTTCCTGATTTGCTCTACAATGCTTCCTTTGAGCTGGTTTTGGTGGGGGTTTGTGTGTGTGTGTGTGTGTGTGTGTGTGTGTGTGTGTACATGAAACCAAAATAGCCTCACCAGTTGGATCATGGAAAGTTTCACCAGCTCCATTTGTTCACTGTTCACCTTTTTTTTTCTTCTTTATATAACAGTTTCTTTACTTACCCTCCTACTACAAAAAGGATGGATCTATGAAGTATGAACTAGGAATAAAAGCTTATGAAATTTCAAACTGGTTATGTCTTGCTGACCATTCTCTCCTCACTCCCGATTCCCTCCACCTTCTAATCCCTACCAACCGCCCAGCCACATTCACTTTCTACATGTTTCTATAGCCCGAGTTTATTAGAATGTCTAGGAGTCCTTGACAACATAGAAAACAAACACACACAAGGAAGGGTGTACAGACAAGCAGTGTGTTTCCCACGAAAATGGACAAAGGGGAAGGAGAAAAAAAGGTCAGACCAGTCAAAAGGAAGACAAGACACACTCCCACTTCTTTCTTGGGAGTCAGCTCCTTGAGGGGAGGGCTTCTGTCCCAGAAATCTTTATCAAGTTCTCAGACCAAAAAACTACCCAGTCAGTAGGTTGTGCCAGTGGATGGAGAATAAAGAGCAGGAGCTAACTGGCTGGAGTTGGGCATCTTTCAGAGAAACAACTTATGGATTTTTCCATTTATGAATGCCTTTGCGTGCCTGTGTTTCCTGTTTCCTGTGGGTTTTTAATCCTCTGTAGCAAGTGCTACTTTGAAGCTGCTCAATTGAACTAATGTGAAAATGAAAAACCCTTCTGGAAGGATCCATACACAGAGAAAAAAGCTTTGAACCATGTCTCCAGTAGTTCCGGGGCTTGTACTAGAAAAGTCACTAAACCTCACAATGGTTTCTAGGTGTACTTGCTCCCTTTGGGAAAAACGGGGCCACAGGGAATTCTCTAGGCTTGGTTGCTCAGTCCCTGAGCACATACAACATGTACTTCTTAGTCACATTTGGTTAGAATCAACAGCTGACCGAAAGATAGGTGCCACTTCCCTGCACTCCATCTCCTAACATATAGCAGAGGCATTGGAAAGGGACCGGACCAAACGAAGCCCCCTCCTTGAGGAATTTGGACTTGAGGTAGAGATGGATAGAGACCCAGGAGTAGAGAAAGGCAAACTGATGTGACATCATGCAGAAGCCAAGAGCCATGGAAACAGACAGTAGCAAAGAAACAATGGAGCTGGTGGTGACTTCAGTAGATAGAGGCTGGAAAAGAAGGCATCTGTTAGCAAGAGATGAACAAGAAGAAGCAAAGAAAGAAAGGGAAGGGTCCAGGAGACACTTCTGGAATGCAAAGCTGCTGGAGAAATTACTGTTCCATTCTGAACAAGGTTTTAGATCTTGAAGAGGCCTGCTCTGCAGCCCTGGAGAAGGTCTGCTTCCCCAGCTAGCCTTTGTACACTTACCTACCCCTTGGTAAATGACAAGGCCAGCGTACTTTACAGTTCATACATACTTGAAGCATCCCCATTGTCAAAGGAACAGGTGGCCTGGTGTTGTAGAATATTACTTTAAGATGTGGTACATTTGTTTATGCTGTGGAGCATTTGTTTAATGATTGCAAAGATGTGTTGCATTCTTTTATGTTGCATTTGTTTAACTCTGTGGAGCTGTGTTGCTTTGCCTGTCTAAACACCTGATGGTCTAGTAAAGAGCTGAACAGCCCATAGCCAGGCAGGAGAAAGAATAAGTTGGGCTGGCAGGCAGAGAGAATAAATAGGAGGAGGAAAGAGTGAGAGAAGGAGGAAGACTCAAGGGGTCAGTCACCCAGCTACATACACAGCAAGCCACGGAGTAGGAAGTAAAGAAAGTGATACAGAAATAGAGAAAGGTAAAAGCCCAGAGGCAAAAGGTAGATGGGGTAATTTAAGAAAAAACTGGCAAGAAACAAGCCAAGCTAAGTCCGTGCATTTATAATTAAGAATAAGCCTCCGTATGATTTATCTGGGAGCTGGGTGGTGCCCCCTCCAGGAAAAAGTAAAGAGCCAAAAGAGTAGAAGTAAAACATAACCAGCAACAGTTTGGTGATGGTCACAAGTCTCTCTTTCTTCGTAGCTTAAGTGCAAAGTAAAAGGCACCCATGTGTCTGGAGCAGCTTTGCACATGGATCAATGCTTTGCAGGGTCACCACTGTCCAAGTGCTTGTTTTTTTGCCCTAAAGTTCTTTGATCTGCTATTTGGTCTTTTGGTCTCTAAAACTAAGAATTAAAGAAACCTCCTTTTCTTTAAATGTTACCTTGTCTTAGATGTTTCATTATAGCAACAACAGAAGCAGGCTAATACAAAATTCTCTGTAGGGTCTCTCCCCTTTTCTCTGAGATATTCTTTCTCATTTTTTCCTTTTTGGGGACTATAAAGGTATACAATCTTTGTCTTCCTTTCACCTTCATTTGACATTTGTCCTCTGGGGTAATGCTCTCTCTTGCAATGATTTTCCTCACCACTCCAACACTCCCCCAAATCTCCATATCCCTCCGGGACACTGACCCGGAAGTGCTACCAGGACTTCAAATGCATTGAGTTCAAGATCAAAATGGAAGGTTTGTTTTTTGTTTGTTTTTTGTTTGTTTTTTTTCTCTCTCTCAATATCTACTCCCAATTTGTTGATTCCTGATCTGAATGGAATTGTGGTGAGTTAGGCCCAAACTTCAGTAGCTGTGATGAGGAAGTCCTAGAAATTTTGGCTGTGCACTATCAGCTCTTCCTCCTCCTCCTCCTCCTTCCTCTTCCTCTTCTTCTTCATTTATTCTCTCATATATCACATCTTGACTGAAGTTTCCCCTCCCTCCTCTCCTCCCAGGCCCCCTACACACCTCTTCCATGTTGATGGCCACATCGCAAATTATGCAAAAGCCTAGCAGCTTCCAGCAACATGTATTATTTCATACAGTTCCCAAAGGTTAGGAATCTGGGTGTGGTAGAGCTTGGCTGGGCTCTCATGAGGTTAGAGGAAAGCAGCTGTCTGGGTTGCAGTCACCTAAAGCTTGGTCGGGCCAGTCTAGGGTCCCTTCCACTTCCGAGACCAGCCACACCTGTTGTCTCAGTTCCTCGGCTAGAAGCTTCCGTTTCTTGCCATGTGGCTCTCCCCCAGGGAATTGCTCATATCATAGTTTGCCGGAGAGAAGGGAGAGATGGGGGGGGGCGGTCAGGGAGGAACATGGGCTCAAGATGGAAGCCACAGTCCTTTTGTAACCTCATCTTGGGAGTCATGGGACATCCCTTTGCTCTCTTCTGCTTGTTAGAAGCAAACTGGTAAGTCCAGCTCACACTCAAGAGGAGTGTTACTGCAGACCCGTTTGTGAGACCGGTGACCTCTTCTTCATCTCTGCTGTGGCACTCAGCAGCACCCCCATTTCCCACTGGTATTTTTGTTTGTTTGTTTTTTCGAGACAGGGTTTCTCTGTGTAGTTTTGGTGCCTGTCCTAGATCTCACTCTGTAGACCAGGTTGGCCTCAAACTCACAGAGATCTGCCTGGCTCTGCATCCTGAATGCTGTGATTAAAGGCGTGCGCCACCGCCACCCCGCTGGTATTTGTTCTTAATGAAAAACTCGGATCTTTAATCTGCTCTGTATTGTTTGGCGCTCTTATAGTATCACCCAACTTCTCCTTTCTCTCTCTCCTCTCGAGAGTCTTTGATTTCTTTAGGTGGTAGATGTCACTCTGCGTACTTTAGTGGGGATAAGAAGCCCAACAAAGCTGTCCTTTGGTCAGTGGGGCTCAGGTACTGGGTGATTTAACCTGCCTAATACTCCCTTACCTCACACTGTCTCCTGCCCTCCTCCCATCCCTACCCCGTGGACCTCCATTAGCCTTTTCACAGAAAGTCTAAAGAGCTGTTCCCTCTTCTGACCCAGAGCCTGTGCTTGCTCAATGCTTTGCCTGGCCAATTCTTACCCTCCTTGGCCAGTCCTGCTTATCAATACCCTTCAGCCAGGCGTCACCTCTTCAGAACTCACTTCCTGGCCCTTCAGCTCTTCCAGGTTCCCTATGAGTTTCTAAAACTTCATGGATTTTTTTCCCCCATAATTTATGTCGTTATTTGACATCTTTCTTCTGTAGACTGTAGCCTTCATGAGCTCATGCTGGTTCATGGTGTCTAGCACTAGCTATGAACATGGTGACTATTTATTATATAAGTCTGTTAATATATGTAGCCAGGTGGTGGTAGCGTATGCCTTTGATCCCAGCACTTGGGAGGAAGAGCCAGGTGGAGCTCTGTGAGTTCGAGGCCAGCCTGGTCTATAGAGCAAGAGCCAGGACATGCACCAAAACTACACAGAGAAACCCTGTCTTGAAAAAGGAAACAAACAAACAAATAAACAAAAGTCTCTTATCACAGATGCGTGTAGTTGGAAGTTTTCCTGTGTCCTGGCCTGCTGGTGGTCAGGACAAATCTCTCCCACTCGCATCTCCCAAGTAAACATACAGAGGCTTACATTAATTATAACTCCTTGGCCATTTGCTCAGGCTTATTACTGACTAGCTCTTACACTTAAATCAACCCATAATTCTTATCTATGTTTAGCCACGTGGCTTGGTACCTTTTCTCAGTTCTGCCTTCACATCTTGCTTCCTCTGTGTCTGGCTGGTGACTCCTGACTCAGCCTTCCTCTTCCCAGAATTCCCCTTGCCTGCTTATTTCACCTAAACTTCCCACCTGGCTACTGGCCAATCAGCGTTTTATTAAACCAGTGTACAGCAGCAGCAGCATCCCACAGCTTTCCAGTGTTCAAACACTGTGATCGCCTGTTACCTACAGGATACAGCCACTTCTCTTCAGTGTGGTATTCAGGGCTCTGTGGCTTCTAACCTCGATGGCACATGCTGTTGGCAATGTGTTCTGTGGGCTCTACTGTACTCTGCTTTCTCATGTTGTTTCCTGTGCCCTCACTGGGGTTAGATAGAGATCTCTTCCTAGAAGAACCTTTCCTATGGGTCTTGTATATAGTATTCATTTTCTGTGTGCTTAATTACGTCCAAGACGCTCATCTGACAACTTCTTATACATTAGTCAATTGAAAAATTATAGCAATGATATCAGCCAGACATCCTCAATATTCCCATAGAGTCACAGAAATCTTAAGTAAATTGGTACAAATAATAATAATAATCTGCCAGGCAGTGGTGGCGCACGCCTTTAATCCCAGCACTTGGGAGGCAGAGGCAGGCGGATCTCTGTGAGTTCGAGGACAGCCTGGTCTACAAAGTGAG
The DNA here is from genome assembly GCF_903995425.1 of Onychomys torridus. NCBI lineage: Eukaryota > Metazoa > Chordata > Mammalia > Rodentia > Cricetidae > Onychomys > Onychomys torridus. Next base: position 23,273,511 of record NC_050456.1, on the reverse strand, counting down.
TTCCAAGACAGGCTCCAAAACGACACAGAGAAACCCTATCTTGAAAGAAAAAAAAAATCTAGTGTTGGACCTGAATTTGGAAGCCTTGGTAGTCTGGCTATGAGGTTAACAAGGCTCTGGAGTGCGGACATCCCCAGCTTCCTTATGGCCTTTTGGAGGACTATGGGTTTTTTTTTTATCCCTCTTTTGATGAATGGGGATTTCTGCTTACTGCTCAATGAATTAGTCAGGAGCTGCTAGTGGCTCAGGCAAAAAGTGGTAGGGGACATCTCCTTGAAGGACCTGGTGTAGATGACAGTCCCATGTTCTCTCTTTGGTCATTGTGATGGTTAGTTTTTGTCAACTCCACACAATCTAGGTTCACCTGGGAAGCTCAGCTGGGAAAACACCTCCATCAGATTGACTTGTAGGTGAGTCTCCAGGACATTTTCTTGACTAATGATTGATGTAGGAGGGCCCAGCCCACTACGGGCATTCCTCCCCCGGGCAGGTGGTCCTGGGTGTTTAAGAAAGCAAAGTGAGCGATGTGAAGAGCGAGACAGTAAGCAATGTTCCTCAGTGTTTTCTGCTTCAGCTCTTGCCTCCAGGTTCCGGCCTTGAGTTCCTGCCCTGACTTCCCTCCATGTTCGACCGTAAGCGGTAAGATGACTAAACCAGTAGTTCTCAACCTGTGGGATGTAACCCCTTTGGTGTGGGATGACCCTTTCTCATGGGGTTGCATATCAGATATGCTGTATATCAGATATTTATATTATGATTCATAACAGTAAAAAATTACAGTTATGGAGTAGCAATGAAAATAATTTATGATTGGGGGCCACCACACCATGAGGAACTGTGTTAAAGGGTAGCAGCATTAGGGAGGTTGAGAACTGCTGAAATAAACCTTTCTTCCCTAAGGTGCTTCTGGTCACAGTCTTTGTCACAGCAATAGAACCAAATTAGGACAGCCATTAATGCTCAGCCATGCCTGCTTGTCCCAAAGGGACCAGTGGGAATTCCTTAGCCTAGACTCCTGGGTCTAAGACAATATGTGAATAGGTACTGTGGTGGCACCAGGGTCCCCTTTTCTGCCATCGGGCTTCCCCTCTCTATATTTGGACTTCATTCATGCCTGTGTAAATTTGCTCCAGATTTAGAAAGGGAAGGGGAGAGAGAGAGAGAGAGAGAGAGAGAGAGAGAGAGAGAGAGAGAGAGAGAGAATATGGGATGCCTAGTTTAATTTGTGTTTCAGATAACCCATTTTTTAAGTGTAAGTATGCCATCAAGATTGCTCAGGGCACACACACACTAAATACCAATTGACTCTGTATTTCATGTTTAACTGGGCATCCTGTGTTTTATCTAGTAACTCTGTTCTCGTGGCTCTCAGGCCTGGGATTCTCCGGCTGGCTGACTGTGGTCGCAGGACCATGACTTCATCTTTGGCACTTCCTAGGAATTTCATGCTGAGCTACTGTTCTGCTTCATTCAAAACTCATCCACTGGGAGCGCCTGGGTCACTGTTTCTGGAAGAATCATTCAGCAGCGTGGAGCAGCGGGACCCCCTCCAAGAATAGAAATCAGCATACTTTCCCAAGCTGTACAGTCTGAGGGAATGTGGGGGAAACTGATGCAGCCACTATTTCAGAAAACGGTTCCCAGTACGATCTTTGCCTCTCTGAACACTAGGCAAACCCTAAGCACATTTGGTGCATATGGAGGCCATTGAGGCCTAGTAGGTCTTGGCTGTCTATTGGTCTATGGTTGCAGGGAAAGGAATTTCAGCTTTAAGGTTATAAGAACTGTGTTTGTGTAAACTGAATCCCCACAGGCCGATATAGGATACACAGGAAAGAAACTTGAGAAGAAAATGCTATTTTTCATTTGTATCCTTTGCGGAAATGACTTGTTTTAGGCTTAAATTTTTTCCCAGGGCAGTATTAGAGCCATCTTGAAGACTAATGGTTTGTTTTCTTGCTTTTTAATAGTTTTTAATTATTCATTTAATATTTATATTTAATATTTAATGGTTTTTAACTATTGGTTTCATTGCTGGGACTGGGGGTTAAATCCAGGGTTCTTTGGGGCTCATATCTGCTCACAGAGACTGAAGCGACAGTCAGGGTCCCTGTATGGGTCTGAGCTGGTTCCTCTGCATATACGTTATGGTTGTGTAGCTTGGTCTTCTTGTGGGACTCCTAACAGTGGGAGCAGGGGTGTCTCTGACTCTTGCCTGCTTTTGGGACCCTTTTCCTCCTACTAGGTTGCCTCGTCCAGCCTTGATGAGGGTATGTGCCTAGACCTATCATAACTTTGTTTTGCCATGTTTAGTTAATACCCCTGGGAGGCCTGCTCTTTCCTGAAGGGAAACAGAGGAGGAAAAGGTCTAGTGAGTGGGGGAGGACTGGGAGAAGAGGAGGGAGGGGAAACTGCAGTTGGGATGTAATATATGAGAGAATAATAATAATAATAATAATAATAATAATAATAATAATAACAACATCCAGGGTTCTGTGCATGCTAGGAAATGACTCTACTACCAACTGTATTCTCAGCCCTCTTTTTACTTTTTTATATTGAAACAGGGTCGCACTAAGTTGCCCAGGCTTGCCTTGCATTTACTCCACATATCAGGCAAGCCTTGAACGTGCAGTTCTCCTGCCTCAAGCCCCCCTAGCAGGTATTCTAGGCCAGAGCTATCAGAGCAGGCATTGCCATTTCCTTAGGAGCACTTTCAGACTGTTGGTTGCTTTGGACGGTGGGCCCAGACACTGGCTGAAACAGCTCCAGGAAGGAAGTGTTGTGTTAGCTCAGGGTTCAGAGGGTGAAGTTTGTTCGAGATGGGAAGGCACAGTGGCTGGGGCAGTTCCACCACAGTGGCAGGAGCATGAGGTGGCAGCTGCCAACATCTGGCAGACCAGGAAGCAGAAAATGCAAGCTGGAAGCAGGAGTGGGTACAATCCTCAGAGGCCTGTCTATGCTAACACCCACCCCATCCCCCACAACAGCGCCACCATCTGGAGTGGGGACCAATTGTTCCCATACATGAGCCTACAGGGACCCATTTCACACTGGATCCGCATACCGGAAACATACACAGCTGGCAGAATGATTGTTAATGTTTTACCCTGTGTGTCTTCTCATAAATTTTACTGAATTAATTTAATGTGTAGACACCATGCCGTGCACCCTAAAACATTCTTGTGGGGGGAAATGACATTTTCTTACTCCGCCACAATACCATTGTTCACCTACAAATTAGCAGTAATCTCTTTATCCTGTCTACATTTAATCTGAATTACCTTTCCTAGTGTCCTGAGGGTTGCATCCATCCTGCTTCTGTCCTAGTACCTAGCAGAGGGCCTGACAAATAGATCAATGGAATGGTAATGAGTGAACAGATGAATACATGGATGGATGGATGGATGGATGGATGGATGGATGGATGGATGGATGGATGTGGCATTACAACCACACAGGTTGCCCGGGTTGGAGGATGGAGGGTAGATTTGAGCAGTGAATTGGCTGAGCTGGTTGATACTCGAGCTCCCCTCCCACTCTCCATCCCTTACCCCTGCCCAGGGTGGGTAGGTCTGGAGAATGGTTTGACGGAGACAACATGAAGGCAGGTTGCAAAGCAAGCTGAAGAGTTTATTCCATGGCATCAGCATGGCCAAATGATGTCTCTATGCTTTTCCCACTCGCTTCAGAGACAAAGAAAGATTTCTACTCTTCATCTTCAGCGACAAGTTATAAGGAAATATGGAAGTCCCTAGGATTTGAGGATATTGGATCTCCTGCAGCTGGAGTTGCAGCTGGCTGTGAGGTGGTTATGAGCTGCCCAAACTCAGGTCCATTTGAACAGCAGCAGTCACTCTCAAACTTCTTAGGTGCAGTGCAGACACAGAAGCCTCAAGGTTCGACACAAGAGAAAGTCTGTTGGAAAGCAAGGCCAACCTTCTGTGGAGTTTCACTAACAATGTCCTACCGAGCTCTCAACAGTCCCTCCCGTAATGCGCTGAACAGATGTGCTGGTGCCACTTAGGCACAGCATTTCCCTCGTGATGGTAGAGCCCGCAGACGCTGTTTCCACGCACCAATGCTATTGAAACTTTAACCATGAATTATTGCACGGAGGTTAATAGAAGGAAGCCAAGCTTTAGGGAAGACCTCAGGCACAAATTCACCTCGTATATTTGTGGGTGATAATAGAAATAAGCATGGATGAGAACAAGAGTGTGGCAGAGATAAAAGACCAGCGTTCTTTCCATGTCACCAGAAATCCCTAGCAACGGCGCAGCACCGCAGGGGTGCCGGTTTCTGGGGCTTTCTTTCCTCTCTCTGTAGAAAATCCATGCCATAGCCATTTGTTTTCTTCCTCTTCTCCTTTTAGCCTTCAAAAAGTTCACTTAAATGTCTGCTGAATTAGCTCCAAGACGTGCCTTTGCCGTTAGTAAGGTCTGCCCCCCTCCCCAAGGAGTGGTAACTGTTTATGTTGCTCAGAGAAGCTCTCCACTCCCCCAAACTGAGTAAAAAGACATCATAAGTGAGACAGGTAGGCCTGCCTTCTTTGATGGTCAGCCATGGTCAAAGTGGCTTTTATGTAGTGGTCCTGGGTATGCCAGAAGTATTCTTTATTTGCTTTGGAGAACTGCTAGGAAATTAAGAAGTTTCTAGTTTATTCTCTATCATTCCCTAAAAAGAAGCATGGTAGACATACATCTCTGTTTGGGCCAAGTGACGGCTGATATCCTAGTTCCGGATGGTTTATTCAGCATAGCAACTGGGTGGGCTTGGCGTCGTCTGTTCTTCTGAGTTTGTCAAAGTCCAGACCAGGAGGTACTCAGCCCACCCGATTCCTAATCAAGCTTTTGGCAGATGGTCACATCAGCCCAGGAGACTGAGCAGCTGTTCCCTGGCCTCAGTGGCCAAGATGTGCCCTTAACCAGCTGGTTTCCTAGGTCAGCTTTGTTCTCCACGCCTCCATGCTGATCCCATGTACTCCACATGGGGCCATGTTTCTGGAGGTGGCTGCAACTAGCAAGGCTTGGACAGTTGTACCACACATGTGAGGAGTTGGATGCTGGTTCACAGCTCACAGAAGGCACTTGGTAGAAAGAGAGAATTCAGTCAGACTTGAGGAGTCCAGTGGAAGAGTCGTCACAAGCCTGTGTAGCCACAGAACAATCTATGGCTCATGACTCCCAGCTAGGGATGATACTCCTGCTGTGACCTGCTCACGCCACTCAGGGAACATGTGAGGTCCTTTCTCCTTCGCTATTTTCAGACCAGAAATGCAGTTACATGGGAGGGTAGATGCAGAGGAACACTTAAACCAACTTCATCATTTTCTGAGTAATCTTTCAGAGTTTAGAACAGACATCAGCTCCAAATAGACAGACTCAAAAGTCCTCAGACAAGGTTCCGGAGTTCAGGCATTGAGGGCAGGCTATGTGATAAACACTTGACTTTCACCCCAAACATCTTAGTTTCTATGACTTCCTTTTGGTTCTCATCTCTTTGCATTTATCTGAAAAACTATAAAGATTTTAAGATTTTCACTTCAGTTTCCTGTAAAAGGGTTCCATGCTATATGAAGAAATCCTCCCTCACTTCTTCTCTTCTCTCCTTTCTCCTTCAATCTCTTCTCTTTCTCCTTCCCTTTTCTCTCTCTCCTTTTCCTCCCTTTGCTTCTTCTTAACCCTTTATGCCTTCCTTTCTTTTGTTCTCACTTTCTTGTTATCTCTCTATATTCTTCCCTTCCACCTGTCTAATATATCTATCCATCCATCAACCCATCCATCCATCTATCCATCAACCCATCCATCCATCCATCCATCCATCCATCTATCCATCTATCAATCCATCCATCCATCAACCCATCCATCCATCCATCCATCAACCCATCCATCCATCCATCAACCCATCTATCCATCCATCCATCAACCCATCCATCCATCAACCCATTCATCCATCCATCCATCCACCCATCCAGCCACCCATCCATCCTAAATTAAAACTCCCAAATTACTAAGAGGCACTTCCTGATTCTGGCAATAGGGGATTTAATGAGAAGATTCACACTTTCCTGTGCTTTTACAGATTTGATACATTCTACATTTGTCTTTCTATATTTGTCCTATAACCTGTGAAAAAATGGTATCAAATGCCTCTCATGCCAAGTAATTTCCCCAAGTACCTTTAGTATACATTACTTTCTCTCTGTTAGTCAATTTATTTCAGATACTCAATTTAGAATTGTATTATGCAACATACTCGTTTTCTATTGCTGTTAAAACTATTTACCACACACTGTAGCTTAGAAGAACACAAATGCATTATCTTAAAGTTCGATAAGAAGTTAGAAACCCAAGGGACTGAGTCAGGATGCAGGCAGGTCTTCAGTTCTCTGTTTCCCTGCTCTTCCCAGTTCCAGAGGCTGCCTGCATCCCTTGGCTTACATCCCTCTTCTTTTATCCTCAAAGCCAACACTGTAACCCTTTCTGATCCTGCTTTCATTGCTTGGGATGGAATCTTGGATCTTATCTGGATCTCTCTTCTGCCTCCCTCTTCTACATTTAAGGACCCTTGGGCTCCCATTAGAACCGCAGAATAATCTAGAATAAGATTTATATGTTGTGAATAGTGGACTGGTAATTTTAATTACACATGAGACTTTAATTCCTCTCTGTGACATCCTTCACACCTTCATAGGCCCTAGAATTGGGACATGGTTAGGGATCCAGTGCGAATGAGATTGTTTTCCCAATTACTTTCTCAACACTTTCCATTATTAGTGTACAGAGAAGCTACTGTTTTTGTGTGTTGATTTTGTATCTTGTTATCTGTACGCATTTATCTGCTCTAAGAGTTTCCTAGTGGGATATTTAGTCTCTTATGTGCAGGTATATAGCATTTCCAACCTGGATAATTTGACTTCTATCCTTACTTTTTGTGGCCTCTTTCTTTCTTTCTTTCTTTCTTTCTTTCTTTCTTTCTTTCTTTCTTTCTTTCTTTCTCTCTTCTTTTCCTTTCTTCCTTCTCCCTTCTTCCCTCCCTCCCTGCACCCTATCTTCCTTTTCTCTCTCTTTCTCTCCCTTCTTTCCTTCCTTCCTTCCTTCCTTCCTCCCTCCCTCCCTCCCTCCCTCCCTCTCTCTCTCTCTCTCTCTCTCTTTCTTTCTTTCTTTCTTTCTTTCTTTTTCATTAGTAAGGTCAAGGATGAGGGGAAAGTGGCTACCCTGCTGTCAGTCCTGATTTTGGTGGAAATGTTTTAGGTTTTCCCTATCTAGTACAATGCTGACTAAAGGTTTGCCATGGAGAGCTTTTACCATGTTAAGGCGCAACCCTTCCATTCTTAGGTTCTTTGGGGGCTTTTTATCATTAAGGAATGTTGTGTTTTGCCAAATACCCTTTCTGTATCTCCCGAGATAACAGTATGATTTCTGTCCTTGAGTCTATTTTATGGTGGTTCTTCAAAAAACATACATACAATATGACCCAGCTATCCCACACCTGGGGCCGTGCCAAAGCCATTTAAGTTAACACAACTGTGGAGATACTGGTGCATCTGTGTTGACTACAGCACTATTCACAACAGCCAAGTCACAGAGCCAGCCAAGATGTCTGCCAACAGGTGGATGAAGACATTGGGACGTAGACACAGTGAACTCTTATTCAGCTATATAAAATGTGAAATTGTGCTGTTTGTGAGCAACAGATGCAAATGGAGATCACAATATTAAGCAAAATAAGCCAGGCTCAGAAAGACTAACATAACATTTTCTTTCATTTGTAGACCCTGGATTGTATATAGAGACATGCAACTATTTTCCTGTGTGACATGATAATGGGAGGGAGATTGGGGTGCGGGGTAGAAAGAGGGGTGACATGGGGTAAATAAGATGTAAAGTACATGATACACTTGAAATCACCTCTGAAACCCATCACTGTGTAGAATTAATATACCTAATATAAGCTATGAACATATTTTATAATTATTATAATTATTCTGCCCTTATGTTTGTGTATGTACACACACATATGCATTTGTATGTTTTAAAGCATTCTTTCCCATTTTGATATATGAAAACTTTGATACAAATGAACTATGGACTTCTTAAAGGCATGACACGGCAAAATATTTTGCTTTCTTATAGTTTTTGTCTTCCCTGTGGCGTCTTTAAAAAAGGGCCAAAACTTAGAATTTTGGCAAATGCTTGCTGATATCTTCGGTTCCTGTGGTGCCTTTGGTCATCTCCCTTTCATTGATTACCTTTCTCCTACAAGTTTGTAGACATCAAATCAGAAGGGGCCAGGACATTGCCTTGTATGTGTGTTGGCCAATGTCTTCACTGCTGTCTTTGACTAAATTGGAACCACAGGTGTGTGTAATGAGAAGGCAACAGAAGTAAAGCGCAATCACAAAGCTGGCCTCCACTCTACCAGCTCCCAGGGATGGATGGCTTCCTTCACATGAAGCCAGATGGGAAGCCAGATGGGAGACTAAACCAGATGCTGGTAGCCCTGACTTCCTGGAAAGTCCCAGAACTTCCTTTCATAGAAACCCATGTGATTTCCAGCAGATTCAGGAGAATTCTGCCATTGGCTTGGACTTGACCAACAAGTTTATGTTCTATCTTTCTGATCAAAGAATTTCATTTATCCAAAAGTTCAAAGATAAAGGGAGGCATCTTGCTCATGTTTATCTGTGCTCCTTTCATGGTTTGGCCCAACTAAAAACAAAGGTTTAATCAGGCAGAGTGGTTCCATACACACAATGCCAGCATTCAAGGGGTAGAGGCAGGAGAACATGAGTTCAAGGTCTGACTGAGATAACATAGGAAGGGCCTGTCACAAACAGACAGACAGACAGACAGACAGACAGACAGACAGACAGACAGACATTCTAACAGCTCTCGAGGCCCTAATCCTTATATTTTTGGTTGTGAGCCTAGCCTTTAACGGCTGAGCCATCTCTTCAGCCCTCAAGGCTCTAATCCTAATATATCACATTGTAGTACTTTTGACAATGCTAGAGCTTAATTAGTGGCACTGTTTTGTCTTCTGGCTTGGGTGGAGAACTGACCCATTGCTGACCCTGGCACTGGAGGACCATATCCTCTTTCTGTAGTGAGGTGTTGGCTGCGAGGCCATATCCAGGAAAAAGTACAACAGCTTCCAGAGCAGCTGCAGACATCTGGGAAAGGTAAGAGTGCTTGTGAAAGTCTGATCTTATTCCTTGTAGAAATGGTAGCCTTACTAAAATGACATTGATGTAATACGTAATTCAGCCATTTGAAGGGGACAATGCAGCGGAGGTGCAGAGTGGATGTGCCGAGTTGCGCAATCATTATCCAAGTCACTTTAGAGCGTTTTGTCACCCCCACAAAGACACCCTGTACTCACTGGCAGTCAAGCCGTGTCCTCTCCTTATCCTTCTCAGTCTTCGGCAACTACTAGCCTACTCTCTGTGTCTACAGCTGTGCCTATAGCCTACTCTCTGTGTCTACAGCTGTGCCTATAGCCTACTCTCTGTGTCTACAGCTGTGCCTATAGCCTACTCTCTATGTCTACAGCTGTGCCTATTCCAGATAGATTCGATGAATGGAATCACGTTACATGCGTTCCTTTGTGAGTCACTTCTCTCACTGGACATGTTCTTAAAGTTCATCTATATTGTAGTATAGGTCATTGCTTCATTCTTGTTGTTGTTTGGTTTTCGAGACAGGGTTTCTCTGTGCAGCCCTGGCTGTCCTGGAACTCACTCTGTAGACTATGCTGACCTCGAACTCACAAAGATCCACCTGCTTCTGCCTCACAAGTGCTGGGATCAAAGGTGTGTGCCACCACCGCCCAGCATTATTTCATTTCTTAAATTATTTAATATTCAATCATATAAATCTATCTTCTCTATGCATTTAGTAGTCACTAGGCATTTGGATCATCCCTGGGACTTGACTATATGAATAAGGCTGTTATGTACATTTGTACACAAGCTTTTGTATGGATGTAAATCTTCCCTGCTTTGGAATGTATATCTAGAAGTAGAATTGCTAGGTCACATGATAACCGTGTTTAACATTGTGAGGAAATGTCAAACCATTTTCTAGAGTGGTAACCATTCCACATTCTCACTAATAGTGTATGAAAGTTCCATACCGAGATTTGTTATCATAGCTTTTAAAAAGTAGTCATTCTAGTGACTATGAACTAATTAATATACCATTGTGGAGTCAATAATTTTCTTTTTCCTGTTACTTATAAAAAGCTCAAATCTTAAACAACATTCTCAAAGATAATCTTTGACCACTTTTCTGCCCTTGACCAAGATCACGTATAAGGATGGTATTTAACCAAGTATGGTGATGCGTATCTGTAGTCCTGGCTACTTGGCAGGCTAAAAGTTGAAAGGGTTCCAGGACTGTACAGTGAGATCCAGTCTCAGAGCCTGTTTAGTGCAGGAAACAGGTGAATGCAGACTCTCATGGTGGGAAGTGGCCCTCATATGTTGACAGCTCTGTTATTACTTCTTTAGAGAGAACAGCATCTCCCCCTCATCCTTTCCCTGGACCACCAGAACCTCTAAGAATAAAGAAGTATAGTATATATTTGATGCTCACTAATACTTGAGGAGAGACTGAAATTATCAGCTGAATTAGTAAAAACTCACAGGACTGGAGAGATGGTTCAGCGGTTAAGAGCACTTGTTCTTCTTGCAGGGGGACAACCCACAAAGTGGCTCACAGCCATTTGAAACTCCAGTTCCAAGGGATTTGATAACCTCCACAGGCACCAAGCATGCACATGGTGCACACACATAAGTGCAGACAAACACTCACACATTAATAAGATGAATAAATCTAATTCAAAAAGAGAGAATTCATGTATGTCTTTTGTAATTTAAAGTAAAAACAATAAAAAAAAATCTCTTTTCTCTCCCTCCACCCCTTCTCTCTCCCTCTCCTCCACTCACTCTCTCTCTCTCTCTCTCACTCTCTGTCTTTCCCACACAAGTCAAAATTTTGGTTGCCTATTGTTGTGGAATGCTACTTTAACTATGTAAAGATATGTTACATTTGTTCATGTTGCAGAATATTACTTTAACTATGTAAAGGTGTGTTGCGTTTTTCATGCTGCATTTGTTTAACTACATAAAGATGTGTTACAAGTGTTTATGCTGCATTTGCATGACTCTGTGTTGCTGTTTTATGTTGCCTGCCTAAGGCACCTGATTGGTCTAATAAAAAACTGAACAACCAATAGCTAGGCAGTAGAGGGATAGGTAGGGCTGGCGGGCAGAGAAAACAAGTAGTAGTAGGAATCTGTGTGTGTGTGTGTGTGTGTGTGTGTGTGTGTGTGAGAGAGAGAGAGAGAGAGAGAGAGAGAGAGAGAGAGAGATGCCTGGGGTCAGCCAGCTAGGTAACAGCTGCCCAGCCAGACACAGAAGAAGCAGTAAAAATAGGACATATAGAATGAAAAAGAGGTTACAACTCCCAAGGCAAAACATAGATGAAGAGAAACAGGTTAATTTAAGTTATAAGAGCCAGTGGGACAAGCATAAGATAAGGCTGAGCATTTATAACTAATAATACATCTCTGTGTCATGATTTGGGAATTGGTAGGTGGCCCAAAGAAAGGCTGCTACATTTGATGTTTCAGTGTGGGGTCCAAATTTCCACACAGAGCCTGAGAAAGCTGAAAAACATACAAACAAGCAAACAACAACAAAACAATATGGCTCCTTTAAGAAGCTCTGCCATACAGTGGGCGCTTGAGTAGTTGGCACGTTAAGTAGAAACAGCAAGCTGCCAGGCGGTGGTGGCTCACGCCTGTAATCCCAGCACTTGGGAGGCAGAGGCAGGTGGATCTCTGGGAGTTCGAGGCCAGTTTGGTCTACAAAGCTAGTTCCAGGACAGCCTCCAAAGCAACAGAAAAACCCTGTCTCGAAAAACCCTGTCTCGAAAAACCAAACAAACAAACAAACAAACAAAACAAAAAAAACCCAAAAAAAACAAAAACAAAAACAAAACAAAACAAAACAAAACAAAACAAAACAAAAAAAGCTAAGTCAAAACACCTGCCAGAGTAGTTTGGGCACCAGCTGGGGTGATTACATGCAGTTCCTGGTTAACCACTTAAATGTTTAAATTAAAGCTTAAGGCTTGACTCTCAGGGACCCAAGGAGGGTGTGGAGCCAGGAGTGAGAGCCACAGTGGAGGGCATAGGTGAAGCTTAGCAGGTTAAGTTTGGCTCATGTGTTCAGAAAAGGCTAGAAACACAATAAAGACAGTTCCAGAAATAATAAAGTCAAGTCTATAAAGAGGGTAAAGTAATATAAAGGAGGGAAAGCCACATAAAGAAGGGAAATAAACAAGGAGTCTGGATCCTGTATGGTGTTTCATTGACTTTGAATTTTTGAATGCTAATGAGCAAATGACAGCTGCTGAGAGACATGGGATTATAAAAGGGATTGCTGAATTAAACTATCCCAGATACATTACAGATGCCTTAACTTCAAAATGGAATTCAGAAAATGTATTGCGTTGAGGAAGAGGTTATGCTTTTGCTTACACAGGAAATGATGGGCTGTGGGTTCATTTAAGGTTAATAGAGATCAGGTTTGAATGGGGGAGACCTCCTGAAAACCTTGGCTGCAGACAGAAAGAAATAAAACAAGAAAAACTACAAGACAGATACTGATCCTTTGCATGAGAATAGTTCTGAGACTGGACAACAAATGTTACAACTAGTTTCCCGGGACTGGGACTTGACCTTTATTTCAGTTTTCTCAGGGTCCCCTAAAGATGCCATTGCTCTCAGACAACAGGAAGCAGTCTAGAGAACACAATGCCCACGTTCCCAAGAGGTGGGGCAGGCAGTTTTTGGTTCAGTGGGTTATGGGTGTCATTGTTTATGGGGGATACAGAAATATAGGATAAAAAAAACAACTATTAACATTAAATATTTTAGATTGGTATGGACTTTGGTATATTGATACAAATTTAAAGTTATTCTTTATAACATTGTATATATATCTCTACTCTTGTTTAAGGGATTTTGATTGATACAAATTTAAGGTTATTTTTGTTACACATTATATATATATATATATATATATATATATATATATATGTTTCTACTCTTATTTAAGATATTGTACCTATGCAATTCATTTTAAAATGTAAGGTAAAATTCTAGTCCTTGAAAGCTATTACTATAAACCATCTGGGACAATTAAGAAATGCAGGTTTGTAGTTAGTCAACTATAACAATATAACTTGTAATTATGTTATGTATGTTTTCCAGATTATATGAAGATATATTTTAGATAGATGGATGGTATTTAAACACCTTAAAGACCTACAGAATATTGTGTTTAAAATGTTTTGTTAACATAAGGCTTTTCATGATAGTGAGACACATCTGTTCCTAGCAGCACCAATCTACTTTATAAAAGGATGATGGATAATTGAAGAACCTCCAAATGGAGTTTTCTTTCAATGTGGCAAAGCTTGCCATTGGGTAAGAAACTGCCCTTGCCTCCAATGCTGACAGTATGCTGTCCAAATTGGATATACAGGACACAAAGGAAAGTGACTGCCAAACTTTGCCAAAATAAGGTGGGACAGTCCTTCAAAATTCCTGCTTCATGGAAATGTCTGCCAGAAATTCTAGGCCTGTAGGCCAAAGATGAATGCCCCCAATATTGCAGAGGAATCTTGGGTGACTGTCCAGGCAGCCAGCTGCCTATAATTTCTATAGTTTTGGAAGTTGCTTGTTCTGCACTTCCTGTTTACTCAAGTAGTATTATATCTTTTTGGGGTCTTTGATGGAGTTGAAGACTAGATAGTTGCAGTTACAGTTTTTCTTTGTTATGATAAAAGGTAAATTAGGTCCAAAACTTTGGACTCACCAAGATAGGATAACATTGGAGTGTTTCCTTGGAATTTGTCAAATATAAAAGGACTGGATATTATAAATGTAATTTTTAGTTGACAACTGTTCAGTGTATATAGTTTTACTATGTTAAAGTTAAAATCCTTCCTTTTCATTTAGACAAAAAGGGAGGATGGGGAATATTACTTTAGGCAAATATGTGTTACATTTGTTTATGCTGCATTTGTTTAATGATGTAAAGATGTGTTGCTTTGCTTGCCTAAGGCACCTGATGGCAAATAGCTAGGCAATAGAGGGATAGGCAGGGTTGGCAGGCAGAGAGAAGAAGTAGGAGGAGAAATCTAGACTCAAGAGAAGAAGGAAGAAAGATGGAGGGAGAAAGAGAGGGAGACTCCTGGGAACAGCCAGCCAGGCAGCCTCCCTAAGGCAAATCATAGATGAAGAGAAACAGGTTAATTTACATTTTAAGAGCTAGTGGGACAAGCATAAGATAAGGCCAAGCATTCATAACTAGTAATACATCTCTGTGTCATGATTTGGGATCTGGCAGCCAAAAGAAAGCCCAGTACAGTCTTTGTCTCCTTTTATACTTATCTGTTTTAAGATAATTACAAAATTTGGGTGTTAATTATAAAACATTCATCAATATTTAAGGAAGACATTTTTATTTGAAGCAACATCATTTAAACTTTCTCTTATTGTTCCTGTCTTGGTCTTTAAGTGTGAGACTTGATGGCTGTATAATATTCTACACTGTGTACTCATATGTAAATATTTCCAATTCCATAGACATTTAGATGCTTTCTAATTTATAAATAGAAAATAATCCTCTCTTTCGGTCTCCCCTTCTCCAAATGAATAGAACTTTTGATCTTAAACTTTCTTATTTGACCTTCAGCCATGGCTTGCTGACCTGTTGAGCCTGTCTTTATTTGCCAGTCTCTTTTTCCATAAGATTTCCAGATCTCAGCAACTCTACCAGCAGAGGAGAGACTGTGGACTTCAGAAGCCCTTGCTTATTTTGAATACCGCATGCTGGAGACCTGTGTGATGATAGGTTTTCTTATTCTGGGCTTTCAGGAAGCTTGCTACAGGTGCAAACCTGCCTGCTTTTAAGTTTACCTTACACCTTCCCTTTCCATGAGCCCTTACAGGTCCCCAGTGTCCTCTCCATGTCCCCTCCATAGAGGATGCTGTGACCCCAGGAGGTGACAAGCCATTTCCTTTGATTTCTCAAGTCCTCATATACCAACAGCTTGAGTCAGTGAGCAGTACTCGACATGCAAGTGGAGTGATGGAGTACAAACTGCTTTTCTTACTTAAAAAGACTTCACTTTCCAATGGGTAAAATCGAGGAAGCTAAGTGATAGATGGGACTCAGCAACTCATTTGTTTTCCTCCCATATTGCAACTTGGGAGTTCATGATAGAGATTAAAGAATGGGCTTGGTTGACATGAGTGCATTGGCAGCCGAATGTGTACATCCATCCTTCTGGGGTAGACAGGACTAGCCCAGTGGCTTCCAAAGGAGAGGTGGTGGCAAACCAATTCTGCCTTGGAAATAAGGTTGACTCTGACGTCGTGAGACCTACAGTGCCAACAGGAGCAAGTGCCATGTGGACCTCATTCCCTGCAGAACCAGAGCTCGTCTTCCTCCTTCAATGTGTGTTGCTGCTCCCTGGAAATGAAACATCCTGTAAAATGATCTGCACTTGGCATAAGGTGATCACAAAATACTATGTAAAAGATAGTTCTTGAAGCCCAAAGAGGTGGCTCAGTGGTTAAGAGCACTTGCTGTTTTTCCACAGGACCCAGGTTTGATTCCCAGCACCCACTTGGTAGCTCACAACCAGCTGTAATTCAAGCTCTAGGTGACCCAACACCCTCTTCTGGCCTCCACTGGCACTGCACACATGTGGTGCACATACATGCATGCAGGCAAAACACCATACACATAAAATTAAATTAAATTAAACTTAAAAAAAAGATGGCTCCCATAATCAATTATTCTTACAAAACCTAGAGGTTATATAAATGTATAAAGTTAGGTTCTATAAAAAACAATGGCATTAACTTTTTTTTTACTTACATTGATTGCATATATGTGCCATAATTTCTCCCATTTTTCATCTATATTTTAAATTTTTACTACAATAAACAAATATTAAATTGTGATGAATGAAAATTAGCTTATCACATTGTATCACTGAGTAGAAGAACAGATTTTTTTTTCCTCTCTCACTTGTGATGAATTATTAGGACGAAAAATAAATTGGGGTGGGAACTCAGACAAAATTACTTCAAGCTTGTTCCAGCATGCAAGGCTTTATGAAGTTACCACCCGAACCGGCCGCTGAAATAGGTGACAAATGGTGTCAGAAGTTGGATTCCCTAGGACGTGTATACGAGCTGTGGAAGCCAGCTTCAGTGAGACAACACTTCTTGGAAAGATCCAGACGGAGCTGGTACTTGCCCCTGGAACACCTAGTTCTTATTGCTGTGGCACTCCCAGATACCTCCTCATGGCTTCTGAAAGCCCTGCTCTGCCCCCAGGAACTTCTCAGCACACCACGCTTCATCAGAGGATTATGTTCTGAACAACAGTGAGATTCCAGGGCCAAGGACCAGTTAGTTTGTCTCCCTTGCCTTTTCTCATTACAGATGGTTGTGAGCCACCACGCAGTTGCTGGGAATTGAACTCAGGACCTCTGGAAGAGCAGTCAGTGTTCTTCACCTCTGAGCCATCTCTCCAGCTCCCCCCTGCCTTTTCTTTGCCTCGTGCCATATTAATAGTTTGGAATACTGTTTTTAGAATACATGGTATCTCATGGGATCCCAAGGGACAGATCTAGCTGGAACTGAGGATGGGACTAGAATCATGCTCTTGGATGTGGTCAGACCTCTGCCCATTTCTGATCTCTGCTTCTGCTTCTTTTTCCTCTTGCTGCTGTCCATCCCCAAGTTCACAGGCTGGAAATTTGATCTTCAATAGCTCTCCAAGCATTCACTTGTTAGGCGTGGCTGCTTGGAGAGAGCCTGGTTCAGCTCCATCCTGGCTGGTTTCTCTGTTCCTTCTTTCTCCTCTTCCAATTTCAAACGTTCAGAGAAAGGACTGAATGGCCCATCCTAAGTCAGGGGCCCCTTCCTGGAGAATGTGTGGTAGTTTGGAAAGGAAGGGAACATGTTGTCCTACATTGTTTCTCCAACCACACGAATAGAAGAGATAGATTCTCTCTCTCTCTCTCTCTCTCTCTCTCTCTCTCTCTCTCTCTCTCTCTCTCTCACTCACACACACACACACACACACACACACACATGTATGTGCAAAAATGTATAATCAAGAATAATGATTCAGAAATGCAAATGACAAATTGGGGGCCATTTTTGCACAAAAATAAATCAGCCTTTAAATAGCCTGAGAAGTCATTATTGTTCTAAATCATTCCGTAACTTGATAGTTACCTGATAACTAGAACTCTGTATTTCAAGTGACTTTGTGCAATAAGTCTTAAGGAAGGTGGGAAGTTTTAGAAAAAGATAATAATCCTGAATACAGGAGTAGAAGGACTTGCTAACATTGTAAGTGTTAGCTCAGCAACATATTAAAAAATTGTACTGATGAATGTGCAAAAATAATAGATATTTAGTTATTTGGGGGAGCTTATATTCTCCCCTCCCTCTGTCTCTCTGTTTCTTCCTGTTATAAAAGAAAATATGCCCTTTCCCAGACTGTGTAGTTCTGGAGTGCCCATGAAATTCTAAGTGCCCTCCATACCCATAGCCTTTGACAGAAAATAGCTTCCGATAACTCTTTCTTTAGAAGGATGTTGCACTCCACCAGACACGGCTGTGAGTCGCCCTGCTAGAAACGGCCCTGTAGCAGGGCCCTGCTCTGGATGATATCAAAGTGGCCCAGCTCCCCTTCCCCTCTTGGTAAGTACACAGAGAAGTCGGGATGTTCTACGCACCCTTTTGAAGAGAGAACGTGTAGTTGGAGTTTTCCTGCCCGGCCCACAGTCAGGACAAATCACTCTTACCCGTCAGTCCCACAGTCGCCCAGACTCAACCAAGTAAACACACAGAAACTTATATTGCTTATAAACTGTATGGCCATGGCAGGCTGCTTGTTATCTACTTTTTCTATCTTAAATTAACCCATTTCTGTTAGTCTATACTTTGCCACATGGCTTGTGTCTTACCGGTGTCTTTACATGTTGCTTTTCATGGCAGCGGCTGGCAGTGTCTCTTTTCCCCAGCCTTCCACCTCCCAGAATTCTCTTCTCTCTTGTCCTGCCTAAACTTCCTGCCTGGCCACTGGCCAATAAGAACTTTATTTACTCAGAGTGATATCCACAGCAAGAACGAGATGTTCAGAACTCCAGAGCTGATGGCCCACCAGAGCCACTACGATATTTTGAACAATGATGCACTGCTTCTAGTTTGGCATGGAGCCTGCTGTAATGATCCATGTCAGAGGACTGGATTTGGGGGTCAGAGTACAGCTTCCGAGAAATTCTCTATGCCTGCCTCACTTCCCTATAGAAGTAACCTCCATTAACTAATATATTTTTATTGCTGTTGATAATTTCTTTGGGACAAATTTCCCCAAATGAATGAAAGGAGTCTAAATGTATTTGAATGACTCTACATAGAGATTGTTACATTGTTTGGCAATACTGTTTCTAAAGATTTTTCCCCTCTGGATTGGCTCATTGTAGGATTGATTCTCTTTCTGTATAACCTTACCCCTCCCCACATCTACAAAGACTATCCGTCTGCAAATGATATCATTCAGTTGCAAATTCATCACCATTTTAAAATGGTGGAAAGAAGAACAGTATTAACTAGGTTGTTGGGATGTTTCTCACTTAAATGCTTTATTTAATAATTATCAAAACCCTACTTTTACTGTTGAGCACATATAAAAAAGAAACACAAACAAAACATGTTGGTTACTGAATTTTCTATGGCTTGGTTGTGGGCTGAGTATCACCTCAGAGCCCATTGTAATGGAAGACATGGTCCATGGGGCAATGGTGGAACCTTGGGAAGTGAGCCTAGCCGAGGTCTTCAGGTTACTGGAGCATCCCTTTGGTAGGTACTTCTTGTGGAAGTCATTAGAATTTCTCTGAGGAGAGTTGTAAAAGATCTGAGTTTGGCCCCACCCCACCCTCTTTGCTCATGGATCAGGTTGTGACCACTCATTTGCTCCACACACACTCTACCATGACTCTAAACAAACCTCCTTTCTTTATAAGTTGGCTGCCTCCGACATTTCTTTGCAGTTATGCAAAGTTGACTAATACAGGATCATTAATTTTTAGAATCCAAATCTTGAGTATTATTTATTATTTTAAAATTGTGTGGATGTGTCTGTGGCTGAGTGGAGGTATATGCATGTGAGTTCAGACACCTAGGGAGGCTGGAGGTGATGAATGCCCTTGATCTGGAGTTACAGGCAGTTGTAAGGTGCCCAACATTGGTGCTGGGACCTGAACTGGGTTCCTGGGCCACTCTTGACTAGTGAATCATCTCTCTAGCCCCTGGGGCTTTTCTTCTGTAACTCTCAGGATTCTCTCTGTTCTTGTCTTCCATCACACGGTGTGGTCTTGCTCCTTCAAGAGCTATTGATAACTTGGTGTTACTTTAACATTTTTTTCTGTTGAGGCTGGAGAGACATGTCAGAGCACTCTGCTCTTGCAGAGGACCCATGTTCAATTCCTAGAATCTACAACAGGCAGCTACAGATCCAGGGGTTCTGATGTCTGCTTCTGGCCTCCACAGGTACCACATGCATGTAACACACACACACACACACACACACACACACACACACACACAAATAAATAAATAAATAAAGTTAAAACTTTTTAAAATAAAAAAAAATTTCTCACAGGGCAGTGGTGGCACACACCTTTAATCCCAGCACTTGGGAAGCAGAGGCAGGTGGATTCCTGTGAATTTGAGGCCAGCCTGGTCTACAGAGTGAGTTCCAGGACAGCCAGGGATACACAGAGAAACCCTGTCTCAAAAAAATATAAAATAAAAACCAAAAACCAAAAACCAACAACAACAAAAAAACAAACAAAATAAAATAAAATAAAGATTTCTCTGTTAATACCGCTGAGATTTTCTTGTAAGCCTTTGACACCCTCTCTCTAAGTTTTAATGCTGACCTTTAGATAGTCTACAAACACATTAATAGATGCTTTGAAGCAATGACATTCCACACACTTTACTCAAATGGCCCTTAATTATTTTGTTAAGTGCAATTTCCAGAGGGTTGAATTTGTCCAGTCTAGTCAGTCAGACAGACAGAAGGCACACAAGATACATTAGTCTGTTGTCTGTCAAAAATGACAAGAGATTGTCAGCTGTAAAACACATCGTGGTTTCATAGACGCTAAAATGCAATGCACATTGTACATAGCATGTACCGAAGACTCTAAAATCTGTAATCCTATTCTAGGTCATTAAACAATCCTCATTGTGTGATTGACTTGCTCATACCTCAAACTCAAATTCATCTATATGAGTTTTCTGTTACTACTGTGAAAATATCCCTGCGAATTTGGTGGCTTAAAGCTACACAAGTTGTCTTTCAGTTCTGGGAGCAGGAAGTGCAACCAAAGTTTCACTGGGTTAGAATTTGATGCCCGGGGTGGGTGGGGGGTTGGGTGGAGGGGGTGGGGGGTAGGGGAGTGGGGGAGGTGCAGTGGGGGGGGCTGTGCTCCTGCTGGAAGTGCCAGGGCAGAATTCATTAGATTCTTTTCCCACTAGCAAAGACTACCTATATTCCTTGGCTTATGGCTCTTTCCACCTTTAAAGCCAGCAGTAAGAAATCACTTTCCATCACTGATTTTACTCTCTTGGAGCTCTCTTTCACCTATAAGGTTGTTTGTAGCTTTGTTTGAACTACTGTGGTAGTTTGAATATAATTTGCCCCCATAAACTCATAGTGAATGGCATTATTGGGAGGCATGGCTTTGTTGGGGTAGGTACGACCTTGTTAGAGGAAGTATGTTACTGTGGAGACAGGCTTTGAGGTTTCATATATGCTCAAGTCATGCCCAGTATCTCAGTTCACTTCCTGTTGCCTTTGGACCAAGATGTAGAATTCTCAGCTCCTTCTCCAGCACCATGTCTGCCTGCACTCTGCCATACTCCCAGATGCCATGCTCCCCTCCATGATGATAATGGACTAAATCTCTGAAGCTATAAGCCATCTCAAGTAACTATTTTCCTTTATAAGAGTTGCCGTGGACATGGTGTCTCTTCACAGCAATAGAATACTGACTAAGACACCTACCTTGAAAGTCAAGGGCCATCTCTTTCTTTCAAAATTCTTCATTTAATCACACCTATAAAGTACCTTTTTCATGGAAGCCGGTATATTCACAGGTGTTGGGCACTAGAATGTTGAACAACTTAGAGTGGGGTCATTATTCTATCACCATGTATAAAACTAAATTCATGGTACTCTTCTTTATTCAAGTTCTTTTTCCTTCAGGCTTTTCTATCTCAAGGATTTAAGCCATAACTAAGCACTTTCCATCACCAGACATCATTCTAGAATCTTCCCTTTGATTCATTTCCCACATCAGTCAATCAACCATTTAGTTCACTTCTGCCATTTCTTCCTATTAAGAGTGCTTAGTCTAGCTGGGTGTGGCGGTGCATACCTTTATTCCCAGCACTCGGGAGGCAGAGTTCAAAGCCAGCCAGCCAGTCTCATCTTCATAGTAAGTTCCAGGACAACCAGAGCTACATAGTAAGACCCTGTCTCAAAAAGATTACTGCCTGCCCCCCTCAAAAAGAGCCTAATAGTTCTGTGGTTTGGTCCTTAGCAACCTCTCACTTTTCTGCTGCTGTGACCTCCCAGCCAACTTCCTGCCATAGAAGTGGTGTATCTCAAAACATGCTATAGTGAAATTTGGGGTGAGGAAGTTTCTGGTTTGCTTTGTTTTTGTTCTTGGTACTGGGCATTGATCCCAGCACCTCTTCTCTGCTAGCCAAGTGCTCTACCACTAAGTTACCCCCAGTCTCCCTTTCACTTTGGATTTTGAGATAGTCCCTAGCGGGGCTTCCAGGCCCTGTAGGGGTTACAGTTTTGACACTTCCTGGCATCACATGCTGCCGGGGATGCAGGTGCAGTCAGACACCAACGTCTGCATCTGGGGACCTAGTTCCTTAGTGTCACACCCTAGTCTGTCAGCTCCACAGCCATGGGAGCCCAACACTGCCGGTCTGGCTACTGAGACTAAAGGTACTCTTGGCTTTGAAAAGCACTTCTCAATATTTCCTGACACTGGCCTTCTACAGTGTCCTCCTCACACTGCTCATTGCCAAGACAGATCTTTCTTCAGCTCTACTCTTCCTCCATTAATTCCTCCATCCACTCTCTGTCCTTACTGACCCCCCCCCCACAAAACAAAACAAAACAAAAAACAAAAAACAAAAAAAAAACAAAAACAAACAAACAAACAAAAAAACCCAGCCAGGCACCAAGACTGACTGGACTCCCCTTGGGGCACTTCTTACCCCTCCTCCATAGCTCCCACCATAGCCAGGAAATCCTATTTCACCTTACCAATCATGAACAGCCTGGTGCTGGGTCATGCTTCATCCTATATTTCACTGACAAATGGAGTCTGGAAATATTGCTGCCATAAAGTCACACTCCCTCTGTCAAAATCCCTCAGCAGCTCTTGATCCTGTGTCATATTAACTCCAAGCTTCCCCGTGTGGCCTTCAAGGCCCCCCGTAATTTGACTCATATCTCTCAAGTTTACATGAGTCTCTGTCGTCCCACCACCTGCCCCAGACAGGACTGGCCTGCCGCCTCCCTGGCCTCACTGCCACTCCCGCCATGGCATTGCCGTCAATGCCCATACATTCCCTTCTGCCATCCCAGACCTTCTCCTTTAACCTGGTTCGGTCACTTCATCCTTCAAGTCTTGACTCCCTAACTCATCCTTGCCTCTGAACTTACCGAGGACATGGTAGGACACAGGATGTTGCCGTCTTTTGCTCATTAGTCCGTCTCCAGCTAAAGTTCAGCTAACTCACAGCGAGGCCGCTGCTTTAGAGTTTCTTGTTTTCCTATGTGAGTAGTGAATTTTTTTTCTCACTGGTTCTTGGAATTATCACCAAAGGCAGAAACTCATTCCTAGTTTGTGACTAGTTTATTGACTCAATTTTTTTTTTTTTTTTTTTTTTTTAGGATTTCAAGCAATGAAGATATCAAGATGTTAGATGGATGTTAGATGGATATCGAGATGTTAGTTCATGGATTTCTGTTGATGGGTGAGTAGCTCCTGACTGCCGGAAACCCTAGTGACATCCACTATTCCCAGCTGCTGAGGAGACCGTAAAAATCACTAAGATAAGCTAAACGTGAGCATTATAAAAGTCGACCTCCAGACTTTTCTGTATCAGGTTCTGTCACATAAAACTAAACAGTAGAGAGGGTGGGAGGGAGCAGACTACTTGATGTCTAGCCCCATTCTCAGGAAATGCAGTACCCTTGACTTCGAGGAGAGTCACAGAACCATCTAATGGTCTAATCAAGATAATTGGCACATGAGAGCAGGGTGAAAAAATTCAGATTCATAGGAGACTAAATCACTGCTCCAAAGAAACAAGCTCCACACCATTTTACTAAAGGTGATGGCACCCCCAAGCCAACACGGAGGTGGACATCATTACAACTGCAACACATGTGTACAGGGCACCCATCTGAGAAATGCTACCCAGGACGACTCCTCTCCACAGACTTGTATGTCAATGTGCACGATTGATTTCACAGACATATGTGCCTAGATTGATTTTATAGATATGTAGACAAATGTGCCATCAATGCATGATTGGTTTCACAGACACGTGTGCTAGCATATGATCAATTTCACAGACACATGTGCCTACATATGATTGATTTTACAGACATGTAGACATATGTGCCAATTCATGATTGGTTTCACAGACATGTGTCAGTTGGTGATCGATTTCACAGACAAGTGTGCCAACGCATGATCGATTTACTGGTTTTGACACCTTTACAACCTGGCCAGTTAAAAGTTGTTCAGATCTTTCCAGTGAGAAGAGGCCATATTTATGCATACAGTGATTCTCAGGCCACTGCCACCAAGCTGGGTACATGCATGGTCACACACACAACATGCCCAAATCATTAGCTGTTTGTGCCCTAGATGTAAAACAGGGAATTCCCCAGATGAGTTTTAAATTCCAGAGCAATTACTACATCCAATTTGAAGAGCCAGAAGGAAGAGCATTCTGCCAAGTAGCTATTAGTGATGGGATTGCCTCTGCTTCCAAGTCTGTGCTGGATTAACTCTTAAAGCACTCATTTACTCTTCAGAACATGCCATGGTGCCACATTGCCTAAAGAAAAGCCACCATCTTCAAAACTTAAGGAGGTAGAAGAAAGTACGGCTACATTTTCTTTTACATCGGAGCCTATGTCTAACGAGCTGGCTGAAAGGAAAAACATCAAAAGCTTTTTTTTTTTTTTGCCTTAGACAAAACAGTATTAAATATCAAGTTTCTTTAAATAGATTAGACATTTAGGTCAATGCACTCATGGTCTTGTGACCATTATAAAGACACAGCTGCATTGGAGCTGCTTGTTGGAGACTCACTAGTTTTTGTGGCTGAATTGTTTTCAGAGCCAACACTGCTTTGATTGTGTTTTCCCAGCAGGGAGTGGTAGGATGCAGGGTCCCCCAGGCCCTTTCACTTCAGAAGTGCTCATGAAAGATGAAGGGGACACTGGTCTGTGTCTTCTTACATCTTCCCAGGCCCAAGACCATGGTGCAAGTTTGAGCTGGTCTCAGAAAAACCTTCTCAGCACAATGCCAGCAGGTCACTATTGTCCCACAGGTGATACCTGAGGTCAGACTCACCTGTAGCTTTTCACCTAGAAGGATTAGAAACTCAAAAAAAAAAAAAAAACAAAAAAAACTTACCTTCCGAAATTGTCAGTGCCCACAAAACTGGGGAAAAGAAACAATGAGATTCCAGTTCATTGATTCTCTGTGGTTTCAGTTTCATGATGCTTCTCCCCCCCCCCCTCCTCCTCCTCCTCCTTCTTCTTCTTCTTTTGGTTTTTCGAGACAGAGTTTCTCTCTATAACAACACTGGCTATCCTGGAACTGCCTCTGTAGACTAGGCTAGCCTTGAACTCACAGAGATCCACCTGCCTCTGCCTCCCAAGTGCTAGGATTAAAGGTGTGTGCCACCACTACCCTAAAATCAATGTGACCAAAGCCATCTTGTCCTCTGTCCTTGTTTTTATGGATCAGGAAACTGAGTCAGACTCATACTATGTCCCCTCTGTCCTCTACTACCCTTCTGCTTGGCTGACCACAGTCTGCATTCAGCAGATCCTTGTGGTTCTGATTCTGTCATCTGTGGACTTTGAGACTGACATACGGAGTGTTCTGTGAAATATTTTGCACAAAAATGATTGAATAGTAATAAAGTGATTTTATCAATTGGTAAAATTCTAAATACTATTTATTTCAGGGATTAACTTAATGTTATAAAAATACAAAATGATCATGCAGGTGGTTTCCCCAGGGCATGACTTGTCCATTGTACTTGGGATGTGCTATGATTTCCCCAAACATGAGAAATTCAACTGCACAAGCTGTGGTAGTGGGGGACTACATTTGTGCTCTCCTCTGGTTAAAAGAAAAGGGGTGCTGTTATTTATTAAACGGTACTGTTTATGTGCAAGAGAAGCCACAGGCACAGCAAAACCCACTCTAAGAATTTATTAAGGGAAGGAAGGGAACAGAGGAGTGTGAATAGGCCCGTGGAATAACCATGCAGGAAAAGAGAGAAGGAATAGGTAGAACCCACTTTTATAGGTCCCCCGCACCATGCTCATATGGGTTTATGTAGCTACACCATGCATATGCATAGATTATGTGATCACCATTCTTGCAGATTACATGATCACACAGCACATGGATTACATAGGATGTAAGGCCCCAGGATGAGTAAGCATCTTGCCTGGCTACTGGACAGTGCATTTGTGGTCATGTTGCTGGGGGAGTAGCTAGGAATTTTAACAGGTGCAAATCTAATATGGATGGAAAAAGTTGAATTATGTGTCAAGATGATAATACCAGTCCATCTCAATTCAAAATACAGCAGAGATTAAATTATCTACAACAGCTTCCTAGAAATGCAGGGTGTTACACACTCATTTAAATTCCCAGCTAAAGGAAAAATCATACACGTCTGTAATTCCAGAACTTGGCAGTGGAGGCAGGAGGATCTAGAGGTGAAGCCCAGTCTGAGCTATGGGAAGAAGTCCAGAGGAAGAAAGTGGGAAGGAGAAGGGTGAGAAAGAGGAGGAAGAAGAGAAAGAGGAGGAGAAGTCACTAGTGCTTTTTAAGGACTCAAAAAATATTTATGCTTCTTTTCTGGACCTATGCAGGAGACACAGTACACTTTCCCTCAGTTTGACCTTTTGTCAGTGGGATTGGTCTAGCCTGGCCTCCCACCTCTTCCCTTCGAGAGTGCCCACATAGGTTCACTTTTCTTCATTATACCGAAAGTGAAAATACCATTACCACTCACATATTAGTGGGAAATATTTCTACTTGGTTGCTGTCTTAGTCATTATTCTATTCTTGTGAAGAGTCACCATGACCATGGCAACTCTTATAAAGGAAAACTTTTAACTGGGTGGCTACAGTTTCAGAGGTTTAGTCCATTATCATCATGGCCTGACATGGCAGCATGCAGGCAGACAGGGTGCTAGAGAGGTAGCTGAGAGTTGTACATCCAGATCAGCAGGCAGCAGGCAGAGAGAGACACTGGATCTGGCTTGAGCATTTGAAACCTCAAAGCCCACCCCTAGTGACACACTTCCTCCAACAAGGCCACACCTCCTGATCCCTGTCAAGTAGCACCCCTCCTTAATGACCAAGCATTTGAATATGTAAGGGGGGGCATTCCTATTCGAACCCCCACAGTTGCCCATTAAAAATCATCTGCTTTCCTTAGGAGAGCAGGAGATCCCAGCTGGATCAAGAACAGAAAGGGAGAACAAGGAGTTGGCTGTTTGGAACCTTGGGCTTACACAGGGACACTTTGCTCAGCCTGGAAGGAGAGGACTGGACCTGCCTGTACTGAATCACCAAGTTTAAATGAATCCCCAGGGGAGTCTTGGCCCTGGAGGAGATGGGAATGGAGGGTAGGGGTGGGGGCGGGAGGGGGGAGGACAGGGGAACCCATGGCTGATGTGTAAAATTAAAACACAAGTATAATAAAGTGGGAAAAAAAAAACATCTGCTTTCAAATATTCCCAAACTCTGAAACTTGAATGATAATCTATGGGGCTTCAAACCCAGGCATTGATAGTTCTTAAAATCCCCCAGGTGTCTGAAAGGTGCAGGCAAGTTTACCCCTGCCTCAAAGGAAGAGGATGAACCGCTGCTGGAGGAATGCCTTAGGTCTGCTGAAGGTAAAGCCACTGCTGCTCTTCAAAGGTCATCAGTGACACCCCAAAATCCTCAACGTACTTCACTGTAAGTGTCACATGCTCCAGGACTGGAGCTGAGAAAACAATGGGGCAGATCCCCACATGGTTACAGGTTGGACAGCTCTGGCTTGCCAGAGAAGACTGTGTATACATTTTCAGTAACACGATAGTGCTAACTCAGCCATGGTTGAACATTTAACCCATAGAAATTGCCAAACACAGATCAGATCAGAACTGTTTACTAAGTTTATCAGTCAAGGGGAAATCGCAGGGGTCAGCACATCTGGAGCGCAATGGATAAGCTTCACCCTGGGAAAACCACCTTCATGGTCATGGTGTCTCCCCTCCCAAGTAACATCAAATTTATCTTTTTTTAGCCCCAGATAAGTATAGTTATTTTATTCAGAAATCAGTAAATAATGTTATAGCAATGGATAGAACTGAAGTCCCTGGCCTTGGTTAGACCTAAGAGGTAGAATCCGATTTGGCTCATTAGCAAGACAGAGCTTGGTTCTTTCACTTCACTGGAGGAAAATAAGGAGAAAGCTGAAGCCAAGTAGTAAAAATATCAAGAGTCTGCTGTTGCCATCAGGATCCTGGTAGCATTGCACATAAGTACAAAAGGATAGTAAGAAGTGGATATAAAACCACTGTGGTAGTTTGAATGAAATTGGCCCCCATAAGCATGAATGACACTATTAGGAGGCGTGGCTTTGTTGGAGGAAGTGTGTCACTGTGGAGGTAGGCTATGAGATCTCACGTATGCTTAAATCACTCCCAGTGTACAACACATACAGACCTTTGTAGGCAGAGTTTTCTGTCCTACCGGCCAGACCTTGAAAACATACCTAATATGACTATTATAGATGACTATTAACCTATATTTCTTAATTATACATTATATTTTCAAATGAGTTACATAAGTACAACACCCCAAACAAGAGTAGAAACATACATATAGTATAGCAAAGATAACTTTAAATTTGTATCAATAAACCAAAATCCATACCAATGTAAAATATGTTTAGATTAATAGTTTCTTTTTTGGATTAAAGTAGATTCAATAATTATCCTTTTATCTCATCGTTCCTATATCATATCCCCCTTTTTTCCTTTAGAAAGAGATCTTTGAATTTAATTCTTTTGTTTAGCTTTTTTAAAATTTATTTATTTATTTTTACTATGACCAATAACAACTTGTAATCAACCCCCCTTAAATGATAACAAACATCCATAATCCTTTTGGGGATATGGGCATTGTTTTTTAGATGACTTTCTATTGTTGTATTTTGGCACTTGAATTTTTGGGGGAACCTTGAGAAAATCAGGATAATTGCTAGATCTTGACTGGAGTAGTTTGTGAGGTTGAACCATCTCAGCTCCAGCCTTGAAGTTGTTCTGGATGCAGAACTCTGGGAGACTATGACAGAGGCATTCTGAGATGCTGGATCACCTGGGCTATCCATTTTTATTGGTGTTTGGTCTCCTTGTTCTGAAAATACATAAAATATTTAAAGGTAACATACATAGCTGTATTAATAGAAGTATAGATTGTGTTTTGTACAGAAGTTAGTCAAAAAATGATTTTTTGTTTTATGTTTGAACAGATAAAATACATATTACATCTTTAATAGTTTTTTCCTGGGTTTATTCCTTTATGTCTGTAGTCAGAATTTTCAGGGGTTCTTCCTTGATCAAATCTGATCTATATCAACCCAGAATGAATCCACAGCCTCTCATTTCCTGTGGAAATAAAAGCATAACCTCTCCCTGAAAGCAGCGTATCTTTTGACTTCCATTTTGAAGTTGACATATTAAAAATATATAGGTTGGTTTGATCCAGCAGTTTCATAATCCACTGTGACTTAGCAGCTGTTCCTTCATTAGTAACCAGAAAATCTGAAGACAACACAACAGCATACAGAATCCAGACTCTCTGTGTATTTTGTATGTTTATGTGGCTAATTATTTATTTGTTTTTCTGTACTCCTTTTTTTAAAGGAATTTACTTTATTATTTTTAAACTATTTTTTATTCTATGACTATATATACTCTTTCTTTTTTCTCTCTCAAGCCTATGTATATTTTTTAAACATACTATAACCCATTTTTTAGAGGCTTTATCTGTCTGGATCAGTCTTACTGTGTATCTGTTATCTTTTTGTTTGTTTGTATGAGCCAAACTTAGACCACTGTGAAACTTACATCATAGTGTGCTGGTGGCTGGCTCCTCCCACCTTGACTCCCTGAGAGTTCAGCTGGAGAGTTACCTCCCCAGCTCTGGGAAGTTGTTGGGTCCATGCTGCTACTGAGTAGCACTCTGCCTGCTGCTCTTAAACCCCTTTAAGTGTTTGGTAGCAGGGCCTCTTAAAGGAGCCACACCCCTGTTTGTCACTCGTATCTAGTATGGAGCCTAACTGAGAAAAGGTGGTTATCAGGAAGCTGCTTTAGGCTCCATTTCTGTGTGCTAAGAATCTTTTTTTAAGCTTTGTTAGGTCTTGTGTGAAATTTTCAGCCCCACATTGGAATGCCATTTGTAGGTAGAGTTTTCTGTCCCACCAGGCAGTTCACAAATAATCACTCAAAGACTTATTATTAATCATAAATGACGATCCTCAGCTCAAAAATATCATAAATGAATAGCTGATAGCTCAGGCTTGTTGCTAGCTCTTATATTTTAAATTAACCCATATTTCTTACCTACCCTCTGCTATGTGGCAGTACCATCTTTCAACACAACATGTTCATCTTGCTTCCCTCTGTATCTGCCCGTGACTCCCAAGACTCCTCCCTTCTTCTTCCCAGCATTTTCTCTGTCCCCAAAATCCTGCCTAGCTACTGGCTAATCATCTTTTTATTAACAATGAGAGCAACGCATTTTCACAGTGTACAGAAGGATTATTCCATAGTAGACCTTCCCACTGAGAAAGCCAATATTTCCTCAATTTGCTTTGCTACTTGTGACCATTCATCCCAACTGCCAACTCGATTGGCTGAGAAGTGCCAAGGATATCAAGAAAGCACTGAAAGGGTGATTCCAAGAGAAGGCTAAATGGGAAGACCCATGCTGAACTCAGGCGATAATGTGCTGTAGGCTGTGTGGTGCTTTGAATAAGAATGGCTCCTGCTGGGCAGTGGTGGAGAAAGCCTTTAATCCTAGGGAGGCAGAGGCAGGTGGATCTCTGTGAGTTCGAGGCTAGCCTGGTCTCCAGCTAGAGTTCCAGGAAAGGTGCAAAGCTACATAGAGAAACCCTGTCTCAACCCCCGCCCCCCGCCCCCAAAGGCTCCAAAAGGCTCCTATATTTGCATGCTTAGCACCAGGGAGTGGAACAGTTTGTCAGGATTAGAAGGATTAGAAGGATTAGGAGGCGTGGCCTTGTAGGAGGAAGAGTGTCACTGTGGGTGGGCCTTGAGGTTTCAAAATCCATGGCAGGCTAGTCTCTCTCTCTCTCTCTCTCTCTCTCTCTCTCTCTCTCTTTCTCGCTCTCTCATCATGACATTAGCGTTTCTGCTCTGCCATGCCCTCCCTGAGGTAATGGATTGGAATTTTTAGCCAAAATAAATCTTCTTTCCCTTTAAGTTACTTCTATCACCTGAAAGTTCAAGTTCAGTCCAAAACAACCAAAACTTATCACTTCTCAATAAGTATTCTCTTCTGGTTTAAAACTATCCTTTAGGGAATCTTCCAGGGGCTCCCATATCAGTGGGTAAGGAGTCCAGCCATCATTTTCCCCTAAACAGCCAACATTCCTAATTCTCAGTGTCCTTTTGTGTCTCTCAGCACATTTTCTGGGGCCTTGAAAGGTTCTACCGTGCCACAGGTCAGCCACGTGGAGTCAGGCTTGGGAGCAATGAGGTGTCAGGCCTAGGGAGTCTCTCAGCACTTTTTCTGCCTGACATTTGACCTCAGTCTCCTCTGCTCTGTAGTGATCCAGTGGTATGGGGTGGCTACAAAGCAAAGCTGGTGATTTTCCTGGCAGTCAAGAAACAATTCTCTATGCCCTGGATTCCTCCCAATGGATCTGTTCATTGCCAGCACATCCTAAAGCTTATTGGCTTCTTGACTGTTTAGCGTCCCCCATGGTGAGAGTCCCTTGTTTGCTGTCACTGTGATAAACAACATGACAAAAACCACTTGAGGAGGACTGGGTTTACTTGGCTTACACATCCTGGTTGCATTCCAACATGAGGGCAGTCAGAAAGGGACCACAAGCAGAAGAGACGGGAATCATGGAGCAATGCTGTTCACTGGCTTGCTCCCCATGGCTAGCTCATGGCTTTCTTATACCAACCAGGACCATCCAGCTGGAGTGGCACAGCTCACAGTGGGCTCCCCTGCTCATATCAATCATTAATCAAGAAAATTGCCCCACAGACTTGCCTATAGGCCAGTCTGATGAAGTCTTTTCCTCAATTGAGGTTCCTTCTTCCCAGATGACTGTAACTTGTGTCAAGCTGACAAAAACCTACCTAAACAGTATCTCTATCTTATCCTGCCTCTCTGCTCTATGCTTTAAAGCAAACTTATTCTTCCTTCAAATTCTGTTGTGGGATAGTCTTTTTGTACACTGTGAAGATATGTCTCTGCCAAGGCACCTTCTGATTGGCTTAATAAAGAACTGAACAGCCAATAGCTAGGCAGGAGAGGATAGGCCAGACTTCTAGGAAGAGATAGGAACTCTGAGAAGAAGAGAGGCAAGATTCACCAGCCAGCCATGGAAAAAGTAGGATGCATAGTACTGAGCAGAGGTATTGTGCCACTTGGCAGAATGTAGATTAATAAAAATGGATTAATTGAAGTTTTAAGAGCTAGTTGGGGCCGGGCAGTGGTGGTGCATGCCTTTAATCCCAGCACTTGGGAGGCAGAGGCAGGTGGATCTCTGTGAGTTCAAGGCTATCCTGGTCTGCAGAGTGAGTTCCAGGACAGGCTCCAAAGCTACACAGACAAACCCTGACTTAAAAAAAACAATGAAGAGCTAGTTGGGAAAAAGCCTAAACTAAGGCCAGGCTTTCATAATCAGTGAGAAGTCTCCATGTCATTGTTTTGGAACTGGTGGTCCAAAGAAAATCCAATTACATTTGGTGCCCAGCATTGGGCAGCTGGTGTGCTTCTCACAGGGACTAGGTAGAAATGCCTGCCACAGCCCAGAAACTTCCCAATGGGTAAACACAGCTCCTGGCTATTGCCACTGAGCATGAGACTAGGCTCTCACAGAAAGGCAAACAGTGTTTGCAGCCCAGAACCAGTTGGGTAGCCTGCTAGACTGACCTAAGGAGGGCAGAGCCAGTGACATGTGCTAAGCAAAGTCCTGTGGCCATTTAAAGTTTGGGTCTCATGGTCAGAGAAGGCTGCATGTGCAGAAAGCCATGACTGAAAAAAACCTCTGAACAGGTACAATGTGCTTGAAAATGTGCTTGGATGCTAAATAAAGAAAATAAAATGAGTATAGAAAATCATAAAAATAATTTAAAAGTAATAAAATCTTTAAAGACAGAATAAAGTAATGTAAAAAGAACAAACCATATAAGGATGGAAAATACACAGGGCATCTGGATCCTATATAGAGCTTTATTAACTTTAAATTTTTTAGATGCTATTGAACAAAACCCAGCATCCATTGAGAGACATTGGATTGTGGGAAAAAATACTATTAAATTAAACCAGTCTATGTATTTTGAGAATGTTTTAACTTCAGAAGAGAAGTCAGAAAATGTGTTGCATTGGGGGAGAGGTTATGTCTTTGTTTCCATGGGAAACAAAAAGCTGTGGATTCCTTCAAAATTACTAAAGATCAGATTTGACCAGAGGAGACTCTCTGAAAATCTTGGCTACATACATGAAGGAATAAACCAAGAAAAACTACAAGACAGGTAATGTATATGCTAATCCCTTTACATGGGAACAACTCTGATACTGGATGAGACATGATAAATCTTGTTGGCTACAGAGTCCTC
This sequence comes from Onychomys torridus, assembly GCF_903995425.1. Classification (NCBI taxonomy): domain Eukaryota; kingdom Metazoa; phylum Chordata; class Mammalia; order Rodentia; family Cricetidae; genus Onychomys; species Onychomys torridus. The sequence goes on along the minus strand of NC_050456.1, from coordinate 23,240,162 downwards.
ATGACATTATTATGGGTCATCCTTTCATATGGGTGGATAGAGATTTACATTATAGTTTGGTTATGCGGTCCAAATGGACTTATAAAGTTGACAGATGTCTTTTACCTGCTCAAACACAGAGCAGAGAATCATCTTTAGCTGATTTGTGTACATTGCACATTCTTGTGTTAATGCAGGTATGTATGGCACCTTTAAAAGTTTCTGAGTTTTCAGGAGAAAGGACCAGACACCATTGAAGACAAGACAAATAGCCCAGGTGATCCAGCCTCTTAGAATACTCTGTTGCAGTTTTCTCAAAAATCTTCATCCACAACAGCTACAAAGTGGCTACCTAAAATGGTCCAGCCTCACAGACTACTCCAGCCGGGACTTCAGATAAGCTCTACACTTTCCCTTTACACAGAGACCGTGCAACAAATGATATAGATGGCACCCCCAGGACTTGACCATTTTTCTCAGGGTTGCCTAAAGATGCCATCAGCCCCAGACAACAGGAAGTAATTTTAAGAACACAGCACGAACATTCCCAAGAGGTGGGGTGAGTGGTTTTTGGTTATTTGGTGAGTTATGGCTGTTTGTCATTATTTAGGGGGATTAATTGCAAGTTATTACTGGTCAAAGAAGAAACTGAGCAAAGGAGATTAGATTCAAGGATCTCTTTCTGAAAAGAAAAAAAAAGGAGGATGTAGAAATGATAGGATAAAAGGGAAGATTATTGAATCTACTTTTAAACTAAAAAGCAACTACTAGTCTCAAATATTTTGTAATGGATTTTTGTATATTGACGGAAATTTAAGGCTATTTTTGTTATACTGTATGTATGTTTCTGCTCTTGTTTAAGGTATTTTTGCATATTGATACAAATTTAAGGTTATTTTTGTTTAGATATTGTACCTATGCAGCTCATTTTAAAATCAAGGTAAAGTTCTAGTCATTGAAAGCTATTATCACAAACTATTTAGGATAATTAAGAAATACAGATTACTAGTTAGTCATCTATAACAATTAAACTTGTAGTCTTGTTAGGTATGTTTTCAAGGTCAAACAGAGATATATTATAGATAGACAGGTGTTCTTCAAATACTTCAGAGATCTACAGAATATGGCATTTAAGATGTTTTAATAACACAAGGCGCTGGGCAGTGGTGGTGCACACCTTTAATCCCAGCACTTGGGAGGCAGAGCCAGGCGGATCTCTGTGAGTTTGAGGCCAACCTGGGCTACCAAGTGAGTTCCAGGAAAGGTGCAAAGCTACAGAGGGAAACCCTGTCTCAAAAAACCCAATAAATAAATAAATAAATAAAGTAACAAAAGGCTTTTCACAACAGTGAGATTTGTCTGCTCCTGGCAACACCAATGTATTTCAAAGAAGATGACGGGTATTGAAGAACCTTCATAGGGAGTTTGCTTTCACTGTGGCAAAGCTAGCCACTGGACAAAAAGCTCCCCTTGCCTCAACTGCTGACAGTATGCTGTCCAAATTGGACAAGCAGGACATGAAGGAAGTTGACTACCAAACTTTGTCAAGATAAGGTAAGTCAGTCCTTCAAAATTACTGCTTTAAAGAAAAACTAGGCCAAAGATGGATGTCCCAATGCTGCAGAAAAACCTTGGGTGACTGTCCAGACAGCCAGCTGCTTCTGAAATTTCTAGAGTTGTTTGCACTGCACTTCCTGTTTACTCAGGTAATATTTTATCCTTCTCAAGTCTCTGATGGGGTTGAAGACTAGACAGTTATACTGTTTCAAAAAAGAAACTCACAAAAGAGAGATAAATTTTATAAAGTTGCATATCTAAGAAAAAATTTTAAGATCTAAAAAGATATTTTTAGGTTGGCAATATAAGTTTGATAGAAAGTCATTGAGGTCTAAAACTTTAAACTCACCAAGATAGGAGAGATAATTGAGTACTTTCTCTGAATTTGCCAAATACAAATGGACTGGACATTGTAAATGTAATTCTAATAATAATCACTCTTATTGTATATCGTTTTACTGTGTTAGAGTTTAAACATTTCCTTTTTATTTATACAAAAAGGGGCAAATGTTATCGGATAATCTTTTTGTACACTGTAAAGATATGTCTCTGCCAAGGCACCTGCTGTTTGGTTTAATAAAGAACTGAATGGCCAATAGCTAGGCAGCAGAGGATAGGCAGGACTTCTGGACAGAGATAGTAACTCTGAGAAGAAGAGAGGCAAGATTCGCCATCCAGTCACAGAGGAAGTGGGACTAAGCAGAGGTAACGAGCCATGTGGCAAGACATAGATTAATGCAGATGGGTTAATTTAAGTTTTAAGAGCTGATTGGGAACAAGCCTAAGCTAAGGTCAAGCTTTTGTAATTAGTAAGAAGTCTCTGTCATTATTTGGGAGTTGGCAGTCCAAAGAAAATCCAACTACAGAACTCTTTAAAGAATTCTGGAAACCTTCCACCTCCATCAAATCAACATCTGTACATTTTTTTTTTTCATAGATTTCGTAGTTGTGAAAGTTGTAAAGGTCTGTGGTGTATTTTATGTTGTGTGTGTACTCTTTTGTTGGAACCTAAGGACATTAGATTTCCTGATTCAATGTTTTTCAGTGGGATGTTTTCACATTAAGCCTTATTCACAGAGTCAGTTCTCATTGTCCACCCAGCCAGCTAACCAGCCATCCCTTTGGTTAGCAGAAGCCTTGATTTCATTTTCCAGCTCAAGTGTTTGCATGCGAGTCCTCATGGCAGCCATGTCCCACATGAATTCCAAAGTATAGAAACAAAGGTAAACAGATGCTGCCCTCACCGTGTCCTGTGAGCCTACCTGGCACTCCTCCCGGGGCTGTGCAATTCTTCAAACAGCCAGTCATTTCGTGCCCTGGAGGGTTCTGTCTCCTGGGGCCGTGCACCATTGTAGGAATTCAGATGGTGGGAAGTATGACTTTTTTACGTATGAAATTGAAAAAGTGGTGGCTGGGAAAGACAGGCTGAGATGAGTCAGGGGGAAAGCCAGTCAATTACAGCAAATCCCCCAGGCAGCTAATTTTAAGAAAGAATATAAAGCTGACAATTTTAAAACCTTCCTTTTGCATCATCAGAGAGCGTGTAGCCCTCAGAGAGTCGAGCCGTTCGGAAGCTTCAGACTCGCAGTAAACTGTGCCCTGAACCCCTGGCCTGGCTTCGAAGATGTTGAAAAGGAAAACTTTTTGGATTTAGGCAAAACCCTTTTTCTCTTAACAAAGCCTGGAATTATCTTGCTGTGAACTTAAGAAATTTAGTTTGACACTCTAAGCCGAGTAATGGCTTTGTTCTAGTTATGAATTCAGCCTTCCTCTGCAATGGTAGAACCCATTGATTCACCGCGAGAGGGGTCAAGGGGCACCGCCACTTATGGGGAATGGAAATTACTGTGACTTAATATTTCAAGGGTAGCATGCTGCTTTTATCTCTCATTTGGAACAGGGATTAAACTAACTCTGGGTTACAGGGCTGGCGGACTGGGGAGACACAGAAACAGATTTTGATATAAGAAAAGGGAACTACAGACCAATGAGAGGCTCCCTCTCATGGAGCCGGATGCCACCTGGGCCTAGGCCTGCTTACGTCTGAGTGAGACTGACTCACCCCATGCCCCTGTTCTGACACCATCAGAGCTGGCTCTTCTCTTCGGGGTTAACGCTGACTCCGGGTGCCTGGTCTACCACATTTACTAGTCATCCCTGGCATATGAATTCTTCTTTTTAATTTAAAATAGGGTTTCATGAAAATGCGTCTGATCACGGTTCCCCTCCCTCATCTCTTCCATGCTCCTCCCCACCTCCCAGCCATCACCCACTACTCCTTCTTCTTTCTTTCTTTAGAAAACAAACAGGCATGTTAAAGCAAAACAAACCCTCAAGAATTAAAAAGACAAAGATAAAAGCACACACATACACATACATACACACACATATATACATACACATACATTCATACATATACACACACATATATACATGTACACATACATATATGCACACATACACACATTCACATATGCACACATACATATACACATGCAAAAATACACATACACTCATAAACACATATATACACACACAGACATGAACATACATATACCCAGACACATATACCCATGCACATATACAAACATACACACATATATACACACAATACACACATACACAAACATATACATACACCATTAAAACACAAAATAGGAAACTATACTATACAAGCAAAGACCCAAACAAAGCAACGTGAGTCAGAAAGATCTCCAAAAACACCCGATCCATTCTGTGCTGACCATCTGCCGATGGGCACAGGGGGGCCCCCCCTTAAATGTATTTGTATGTCCAGTGAGACGCCATGGAGAGGAGTGCTTTTTCCCCTTGCAAGCATTTGTCACTTGGAGATAGTGTCTGGTTAGGGATGGGGGATCATGTCCACTTCCCCTCTCACCATGGGGACCCTGTCTGGCTTGAACGTCTGCGGGCCCTGTGCTTGCTGCCGGTCTCTGGAGTTCCTATGTGCATCAGCCCTGTTGTGTCTGGAGGACACTGTTTCCATAGAGCCTTTCATCCCCTCTGGTTCTTACAATCTTTCCGTCTCATTTTCGGCAGAGTTCCCTGAGTCCTGAGGGGTGTGATGGACACATCCCGTTTAGTACAGAGTGCTCCAAAGTCTCTCACTCTCTGCGGTGTTGAAAGTCTCTGTGTAAGTTCACATCTACTTCAAGAGGAAGTTTCTCAGAGCAAGACACTAAGCATTGTAGATCGAAGGTGTTGTAGCTGGGTTGGTGATTACCTTCCTCCTCTGCAGAGCACCTTCCAGTATCATGAACACTAGTCATTAGGGGTAAAGGCTCTAGTTAGGCACACGCTTGACTTTTCCATGTTCAACCAACTATGTAAGTATTGTCTTCAGCATAGGGCTTTATTACCAGGTTGTAGCGAACAACCAATAGCCTTGGCAATAGCCTGAGTTGTTTGGGGATTCCCATGTGCTCCCTGTGGCCAACCATTTAATTAGATACAACCCACTCCTGGCACTGGAAGTTATATTTGGTGGCAAAAAATGTCTAGTCAAGGTGGTGTCACACCAATCATTTGGTGACTCCGTTTAGTGTTCTTTCATATATGTGCACTATTTAAGAAGCTTCTTCTGTAGGAAGCCTCCATGTGGCCCTCACATGGCCCTTAGTTGTCCTGTATTCCCTCCCTTACCCCTCTCCCTTACCTCTCCGTTTAACCCTCCCATGCCAGTCCCCTCCCCCAATCCCATTTCTCTATAACTATATATTCTATTTCCTCTTCCTTGAGAGATCCTCCACTTCCCCACAGTCCTTTCCTTTATACTTAACCTCTACTCTGGAGGCAGAGACAGGAGGCTGTCTGTAAGTTCAAGGCGAGCCTGGTCTACAGAGTGAGTTTCAGGACAGCCAGGGCTATGTGGAGAAGGCTTGTCTTGAAAAAAAAAAAAAAAAGAATAGTAGCATACTTATCAAAGGCTTAAAAGCTAACATGTACATATAAGAGACTATGCCAGGCAGTGGTGGCGCATGCCTGTAATCCCAGAACTTGGGAGGCAGAGGCAGGTGGATCTCTGTGAAATACGAGGCCAGCCTGGGCTACAGAGTGAGTTCCAGGACAGCCTCCAAAGCTACAGAGAAACCCTGTCTCGAAAAACCAAAATAAATAAATAAATAAATAAATAAACAAACAAATAAACATATAAGAGACTACATACCATATTTGTCTTTTGGGGTCTGGGTTACCTCATACAAGATGTTTTGTTTTTTTGTTTTTTTCTAGTTATATCCATTTACCTGTTGATTACATGCTTATTTCTGGCTATTATGAATAGAGCAGTAATGAACATGGTTGAGCAAGGGTCTCTGTTGTAAGATGTAGAGAACTTTGGGTATATGCCCAAGAGTTGTATAGCTGGATATTGGGTAGATCCGTTCCCAGCTTCTTAAGGAGCTGTTACACTGATTTCTAAGCGGCTATACAAGTTTGCACTGCCACCAGTAACAGATGAGTGTTCCTCTTACCCCTCATCTTTGCCAGCATGTGCTGTCATTTGTTTTATTTATCTTGACCATTCTGACTGGTGTAAGATGAAATCTCAAAGTAATTTTAGATTTGCATTCCCTGATGACTAGGATGTAGACCATTTCTTTTTTGAGACCCTGTCTCAAAAATATAAGGTGGGAAGTGATAGATTGATAGAGTGACAAAGTGATAGAGCCAGTATTGACCTCTGGACTCCACATTCACACACACACACACACACACACACACACACACACACACACGACAGAGACAGAGAGACAGACAGACAGAGACAGAGAGACAAACACACACAGACAGAGGTAGAGAGACAAACACACACAGAGACAAAGAGGCAGACAGACAGAGACAGAGAGACAGACACACCCACAGATATAGAGACAAAGAGGGATACACATACACACCAGAGGAAGAGAGACAGAGAGAGATCTTATGAAATGCTGGGAAAGCTTCTAGCCGGCTCCATGAAAAGAAGAACATGGTCATCCCAGTCTCTCTCCATCCCATAAATGCCCTCTGACCTTGTTTATCTCTGCAGTAGCTCCCCCTCATTACTTTTATAAAGAACTTATATTATTCTCCCATCTCAGAGCACTTCGCTGTGAGCATGGGGTCATGCTTTGGGAGCATTATCACATCCAGAGCATGACAAAATATTCCGTAGTTCTCTAAATTTGATTCCCTTTCTCAATGGAATGTTGCTAACACAATTATCCATCCAAATTAAATGCTATCAGAATTACTGTGAACTTGAGAAATAGTGAATTCCCTATTAATTACAAGTGGCCATCTGCCAGACATCCAGAAGGGTGTTCCTTGGAGGGATGTTGGAAGGGAGCAGGAGTTGGGAAGAGGAATCTTCTAGTATCCTTTTACACCACAACCCTTGAGTTTACCCTTCAGAAGCAAAGAGATTTTTTAAAAATGAAAAGCACAATTACTGTTGATTCTAGATGTGAAGTAATATGTGTGCATTGTTTCTACAAATCAGAGGAGAGCTGAGGTTCTTACCTCAGTGGGGAGAATACTTATCTAACATTTGTTTGATTCTAGCATGTCTGAAAAAAAACCCAAAATTAATAAAAAGGACAATGTAGGAATCAAAATAGCTTGTTCATATTTCCGTATTTCTACCCAAAGAAAAGTCCTATTATTTATATTTCATGCACATCATGTGAGATTTCAGATTCACTCAGCATTTATTTTACTTATTATATACAGCTTTGTGATTCTCTCCTCCTAGGGAATATATTTCCATATAGACAATGACAAACCTACATGATCATTTTAATAGTTACATAGACTTCTGTAATTCACTTAACTGACATCCTACTATACTAGTTGGGTGTATGGAGTGTTTTCAAATTTAGATAATGCTGCAATGGATATACTATCATATGTATCTTATAAAAAAGAGCTTTCAAAAAAACAAAACAAAACAAAACAAAGCAAAAAACCCTCAAAAGCTGGGCAATGGTGGCTCACGCCTTTAATCCCAGCATTTGGGAGGCAAAACCAGGTGGATCTCTGTGAGTTCGAGGCCAGCCTGGTCTACAGAGCAAGATCCCGGACAGGTACAAAACTAAACAGAGAAACCCTGTCTCGGAAAAATAAATAAATAAATAAAAATAAAAATAAAAAATAAACCCCCCAAAAGAGCTTTAAAAGTTCCATTTCCCCAAAACTTTTGAAATGATCTATCCTTCTATACATAATTACATTTCAGAGAATTTTCTTTCACATTCTTAAAAACAATTGTATGTGTGCCTATGTTTGGCTGTGTGTGTGTGTGTGTGTGTGTGTGTGTGTGTGTGTGTGTGTAAGTGCTGACGGAAGCCGGAAGGGAGGGTCCAGTCCTTTGGAACTGGAGTCACAGGTGACTGTGGGCTGCCTGTGGGTGCTGGAAACTGAGCTGGGCTCTTTGTAAGAGCAGCAAGTGCTTGACTGCTGAACCACCTTTCTAGCAGCCCCTTAGATTCTCTACCGTGAAGCTGAATCGTCCTTCTGGAAATAATGATGGAGACAATAGTGCACTGTGCCATCAGGTGAGGTCAGTCCCCAAAATTTTAAATACAGCCTTTATTTGCCTATAGTTAATGAAATGTACCTGTTAGAAAAAATATTTCTCGTAATGATTATTAGTAGACCCCCATAAGGATAATTTTTATCAATTTGCGACTCATTCTAACACTCCAGGAAATACAGCATAATCTAAATCTCCTATAGTGAAATCCAATTTATATCAAGTTATATCTCCATAAAAAAACAGCTGGACTGTGATCTGAATGACCATAATGAAGCCCACGTGATACTTCACAGTGTCATTTTCTATAATCAAGTTGAAGCGAGTGCCAAGAATCCTCCCTTCGGAAAACCCTCTGATTCCAATCGCTGCAGTTCTTGTTTGGGAAAGAGAAGTCTTTTCATCAAATGTTCCATTTACAATGGCCTAGTAACTGTCCATAACAGTTAGGCATATTTTTCTGGGTTTTGGCCTACATTGGGGTCCAAGGTGGAATTTCTCATGGGAATACAGAGATGTTTGGTACTGGGGTTCTGGGAGGGTAGGGCTGGATTTCTGACACAAAGACCCATAAAGCTAGGCACTTTTCACTTTCCTGCACACCAACCAGTCAGGCTATGGGGGAGGCTCGCCCTGCAGTCTAAACTTAGCACACAACCAGCTCTCTGAAGAGGGTAAGTGAATGGGGGCTTTCTCCTTCTCTCTCACTTGTATGTTCATAGAAAAGGAACCGACAAGCTGCTTCCTTATCCAACAGGGGCTTTGAGGCAGAACACCAAATGACCATAAGGCTTTCCTGCCTTAATTGGAGTATGGGGTTAGAAGGCATGATGTGCTCAATGCCTCAGAAAGCCACGTGTGAGCAAGAAGCTTGGGAGAAGGGGGTCCTACTAATAGTGTGGACATTCATTAGCCTGTAGGCGCTGGTTGAAAAATGCCAGGACACTTCGAACAGTCCACTGGGGTAGGAAAGATGGCTCAGTGAACGGAAATATGAAATAAAACAGGAAGAACATGGCCACTCCTAGGTATGGTGGAGAAGGTTTACTATTGATAAAAAGGGATACCACAGCCAGAAGCAGGGACATCTGAAAAGAGTCCACAGTGAACATGACTCTGAGCTGGGCCATATGGGACAGGAGAGTGGGGACGGGAGATGGGAGAGCCAGGGGACTAGAAGACCAAGAGGCCAGGAGGGTAATGTGTAGACAAAAGGGCTGGGTTGTGTGAGGACAAGCGGCTTTGGGAAGGGCAGCCCAGGCCCCGGGCTGGAGAAGTTTAGCGTAGGAGGTGGGGTATGCCAGCCATACTCTGTAATAGGTAGGGTCAAAGGGATGCAGGGAGAACCTGGCAGCCAGATCTGCTTTGATATGTTGAATAGGCTCCTCAATTAGCCATTTGTCCTGGGTTTAAGACTCAACACTCAGCAGTTAAGAACACTGGCCGCTCTGCCAGAGGACCCAGGTTTGATTCCCAGCACCTACATGGTGACTCACGATTGTCTTTGAGTCCACTCCCAGGGGACCCTCTTCTGGACTCTGAGAGCACTGCATGCATATGGTGTACAGACGCACACGCAGGTAAAACATCCTTACACATAAAATAAAACATCCTTACATGAGAAACAAATAAAAACAAAACAAAAGTGAGGGAGTGGACCATTGTCACCCTGCACAGTATGTCATAAAGACGGCCAAAGAAAAGGAGACACTTCTCCTTGAATGGTACTGGTTGTCTGTGAAGAGAAAGAACCCAGGGGACGTGTGAAGGGGGCTGCCGAAGACCTGTGCCGCTCTCCGGAATTTGTCAAGTTAGAAAAATCACCTGGCCCCCTGGTGTGGGCTTTCAACATGTAGAAGTGGCCCCCACTTCTCACTTGGATTGGTCACTCCATTTCCTGTTCTGCTCTTTTCCAGCCCCAGAGGAATTCCAGTCTACATAAGACCTTTAAGGGCATGCAAAGATGGAAGCCGCTTAAGGAGAGTACAGGGCCAGATGGGATGGCTCCGTGGGTAAAGCTGCTCGCTATGCATGCCTGGTGAGCGCAATCTGGCTGCCACACATGGGTCATGGAATGAGCCCCCTCCTGTAATAATGCATTTTTAAAAAGAATACAAAACCATACATAAAAAGTAGGCCAAGAAACAAGTGTTTGTTTAGAATGAGAAAAGACAAGATAAGAATCACACATTTTCAAAAGTCAAGGAGTGGGCTGGAGAGATGGCTCAGAGGTTAAGAGCACTGGCTATGCTTCCAGAGGTCCTGAGTTCAATTCCCAGCACCCACATGGTGGCTCACAGCTGTCTGGCACTCCAGTTCCAGGCATCTGACACCCTCACACCAATGCACATAAAATAAAGTTTATATATATAAAGTCAAGGAGTACCGTGAGCACCACAAGAGTCAGAAACGGTTTCACAAAGCAGAAAAACCCGCTTTAACTACTTCTGAGATACCTTTTGTCTCTACCGCTCCGGCTTGACAGTTCTTAATCACATCACTGGATAGTGGTTGTGTAATGTAATTTTCCACGGAGTAGACAGAAAGTAACTTAAGCTCTCTTGTAGCTTGCTAATCTAAACATCTGAAAATAGCTAGTTAAAAATATTTCACATGCCTTTTGTCCTAGCACTTGTGAGGCAGAGCTAGGTGGATCTACATTAGTAAGTTCCAGACCAGCCAAGACTTCATAGTGAAAGCCCATCAAAACCAAAAACCAAACGAAACCAACCAACCTATACCCACAACTACAACAATATACTTTCTTTCAGAGCCATATTGATAATTGAAGTGACCCGGGATATGATATAGAACACACCCAGACAGCAGATTCTCAGCAAAAATTTTGTTATTCCGAGGGGCAAGGAGGTAGGGCTGCTTCTGGATCTGGCGGAGACAGAGATGGCTACTGGCACAAGATCTTTTTCAAGGCTTATCGTGGAGGGGGACCCCCTCCCCCAGAGAGGGTTGGCGTGGCTGTCTCTGATTGGATAGGAGGAGAACAAAGGAGATGAGGTGGCAGGCTTTTCACATCAAGGAGCCTGTTTTGTGAGGTAGCACACCTTTAGTCACAAGGCACATGAGAGATGGTATCAGGACCAACAATAGTGATTTGACATGTAAGTATGGAATATTGTCTAGGAAAACTAGCAACTTTCTTTCTTTTGCTCTTTCTCTTATTTTCCTTTTCCAGCTTTTGTTTTGTGTTTTGTTTTGTTTTGAGACAGGGTCTCACTGTGTAGCTGAAGTCAGGCTTACCTTGAAATCTTTAACCTCAGGCTTTAACTGCCTCAATGCTACAGTTAGAGATTTCTTTCTTTTACAAGTTATAAAGTCCAGGAGAGTTTTCTGAGCCTGGCTTGTGACTCTATACACTTTAGGCCCATCTTTCCTTCACAGTGCATATCCACTCATCCATCCACCATCCATCCATCCATCCATCCATCCATCCATCCATCCATCCACCCACCCACCTCTCTGCCCATTGATCCATCCATCCATCTTTCTGTCCATTCATCCATCTAGGACCAGACGTTACAGCACTGTTCATACTGAGATATAGCCTATGATTTTGCATTTGGGTCAGGATGTGGAGGGGCCACAAAACAGCTTGACCACACAAGCCTGCCACCTCATCTCCTTTGTTCTCCTTAGGGGCCTAGACACAGCTTCTGTGACAGGCTTAGTAGCAGGCAACACCCAGATCCAGGAAAAGCCATAAACTGTCACTACCCAGAGATCCACCCAGGGATGAGGAAGTACCAGACATCCCAAACATTCCAACCATTAGATAAGGTGGCCAGATGTCCCAGAGTCTACCATACACCTATTTTTGTTTTACAGATACCCCTAGACAAATATCAGCCAGTCAGGGCCCTGAACCCTGAAAATCTCCTCACCCCAACCTCTGCTGTGATAAAAACCCTACCCTGCTTGGGCTCAGGGCTCTCTGCTCTCACCCCTGCATGTGACAGACAGAGGGACCAAGCTCTGGAGCTTGAAATAAGGGCTCTTTGCTTTTACATATGGAATTTGGTCTCCCTGGTGGTCTTTTGGAGGTCCCCACCATCTGGGTATAACAAGGACATCCAATATAGCAGGGATGGGATGGCCAAGGTCTCAGGAGGGAGTAATTTACATGGCCAGTAGTGAGGGAGGAAGACAGGTTACCATGAGTCTTCAGAAGTAACATTTGTAGAGGAGATGGCAGGAAGCAGAAAAAATTCCTGCTAATGATCTCCATTTTTACCCCGAGAGAAAGAGACCTTAGGAACAGGAGTCTCAGATTTAGCAAATAAAAATATAGGACATAGTAAATGTCACATGGGTCACCTACTGAAAAGGCATTCACTGTTATCTGAAACTCACATTTTATTAGGGTGTCCTGAATTCTGTCTCACAATCCTAGGAGCGTCTTGAAAAGAAAGGGGACACTGTGTGTGAGAACTAACCAAACACTCAACAGAGGTTAGAAAACAGAAAAACCAGTGGGGAGGGCTTTGTAATGAAACCCAGACTCACAGGTAAGTAGGCTGACACACAACCTGTGACTTCAGAAACAAGGCCACCAATGCGCGGTTAATGACCCCGTTCAGCCAGCTTCCCAGTCTTCTATCTTTCCCACTCTCGCTTTCAAGAGAACCCAGACAGAAATTTGTAAAAGAAAGATGTACTGATTATGGATTGGAATCCCAATCGCAGAATGTGTTAGCATAAGAATATTTCATTCCACACTTCTCAAATACGCCATAATGTATTCACCCAAAGCAATAAATCCTGCGCTGCACGAGCGAATTATAAACAAATGATAGATGCCGGTGCTTGGCTCTCTAAAGAGGCAAAGAGCAGATAATTCAAAAAGAACAGATTTTATTGGAATGTCAATAGTTTTCATGACACAGATACTTAAACTACTCATTTCCAACATACCCATATAAAGAAAGTGATGAAAAGTTTTGTTTTTTAAGGAAAAGATAATTTGACAGATGGAGTCTTTTTATGGGATCAGTAGAAGTGATAAAATTGAATAAATTACCAAGATTTTATCTCCATTCCTGTAATTCTCCCCCAAGATTTAGTGATGGCAGATTGAATCAACTAGGAAATAAATTTTCAAGTTTATAATGTATCTAAAACAGAAATTAAAGACCAACTTCTAGCCTTTTCCAGAGTGTCTCACCTTTCAGAGACCCTCCAGAGTTCATCAGAGGGCCTCACACCACGGTCACCAGGGATGTTGCAGAAATCCTGCAGATGGCTCACTGTCTATGTTATCATTGGTGTCGACGAATAATTACAAATGATTGTGGACTTTAAAAACAGGACAACTTAAAAAACGAAGACCCAAACTCTAGATGATTTTCACATGAAATGATTTATCATAAGGCTGGATTAGATTTTTAATCAAATTGAGCCACAGTCTTCTGGTTAACAACATGACTTTTTGTTTGTTTGTTTGTTTGTTTGTTTGTTTGTTTGTTTTTTGAGACAGGGTTTCTCTGTGTAGCTTTGCACCTTTCCTGGAACTCACTTGGTAGCCCAGGCTGGCCTCGAACTCACAAAGATCAGCCTGCCTCTGCCTCCCAAGTGCTGGGATTAAAGGTGTGCGCCACCATCGCCCAGCACAACATGACTTTTATGATATTAACAGATCTTGTTCCATGGCAGTGTTTGTGCTGGTGAGGTGAAGGACGGGAGTTAGAGACTTCTTGATAGGCAGACAGCTGTGGGGTCAAGCTGTGTAATCAAGATGGTGAACCCCCACTGACACTGGCTCCTGCCTCATCCTCAGACTCCAGACAAAAGCCAGGCAGCTTAAGACAAAGGCTTTGTATGTTTTCCCAGCAATGGGCCTGATGGACTCACAAGTTGAAGGTAGGACCAGAACATGTCACACAACAGTGTGGGCCCGTCAGCCATCCTGTCTTTCTTGAAACCGACCAACCCTAAATGATGGAGAAGACCCTTCAGTGACTTTAGAAAGGGCCAACCTTAGCCCCCGCTGAGTCCTGCTCTGCTTATTGGCGGGTCTTTATCCCTGTGTGTCTGCAGCATGCATGTGTTTGCTTAAAACAAACAAACAAACAAACAAACAAACAAATAAATAAAAAGCCTTTCTTCAATTGCTGACTCGGTCTGCTCCTGCGTGCTGTTTGCAATTCCTCTGGCTGTTACCTGTGTCCTCAAGATTGGGCGACAGTGGACTATCTTATTGGCAGGGCATGTGTGCCTTACTTTGAGAGAAAGCACCAAGAGAACAGTTGTACTTTCTTACATACAATATTGTAGCCCTGCCACCTCAGTCCATTTTCTGTTGCCGTAACAAAGTGCTGGAAGCTGGGGATCTTATGAAGGAAAGAGTATTTCACTCACAGTTTTGGAGGTTAAATGTCGAAGGCTGGGGAGCCCCATTTAGCTTCTGGTGAGGACCTCATTGGCAGGTTGAATCACAATAGCTGGGGTGCATATCAAGAGGGCATATGATGAGACAGGAAGCCCGAGAGACGGAAGGGGAAGGCCGTCTCTTTATACAGTGATGCTTGAGGGCTCTAACTTGAGTTCTCGAGAACATTAGCACTTCAAAGGCAGCTTCTGCCATAATCTCCCACTGTACGTCACGTCTTCAAGCTTCTATTACCTCCACACTGCCGCACTGAGAACCGAACTTCCAGCCTGTGAGACTTTGATAAGACATCTACATCGAAATAGCTACGCTCAGCAGAAACGGGGCAGGGTGGGGGTGAGGCGGGGTGTAAAATTTGCAAAGAACCACCAGCAGTATTAGACAGATCCTGTACCCAGAATCACAGAGAGGAGAAATGATGTCACACTGTGCTCACCAAACTGAGTGGCAGGGCTGGAGTCACATTGATTAGCAGGGAATGAACAAAGGCTGGCATTCAAAACTGTAGAAAACAGAACCTTCAAGGGCTGGGCACAAGTCAGCCTGCACTGCTGTTTCTATATTGGCTTTCACTGTGCTCTAAATTCAGATTTATGCAGGGCATGGAGGCGCATGCCTTTAATCCCAGCACTCGGGAGGCAGAGGCTGGTGGATCTCTGCGAGTTTGAAACCAGCCTGGTCTACAGAGCGAGTTCCAGGCAAGATCCTGTGTTGAAAAGAAAAGGGGGAAAATAGATTTACATTGGCAATGTTTACTATGCTGTGTGATTTTTCTCTTGTGTTAGATCATGTTCAACAGCCACAGCTTTGTATGTCTGCTCCACTGATACTGTACCTGTTGATAAACATGATGAGCGGAGGTATAAAATGAGAGTCAGCTGCTGTGTGGAATGAATGCATCCATTTTTTTAAAATAAAAGAAAAACCAACGTTTGTTCCCTGCTATAATTTTTTTTAATAAGTTTTGGTTGTTAGCCTCTCTCCTCATTTGCAAATGTTTCTCTTTGTTCGTATATGCAAACTATATAATTGGTGAGAAAATCATGAGATTAAGCTTCTTGAATTGTGCAGCCGTGTATTTGAAGCAGGTCCACTTTCATCTCTAAATTGCCGTAGATTATTGTTATGCACAGATCTCGAGGACCCCCAAATGACCACCATAGAGACTGAGTCCCATGTAAAAGCAAAGAGCCTTTATTCTCAAGCTCTGAGCTTGGTCTCTCTGTCTGTCCGACACAGCGGTGAGAGCAGAGAGCCCTGAGCTCAGGTGGGGTAGAGTTTTTATCATAGCAGAGGTTGGGGTGAGGGGATTTCCAGGGTTCAGGACCCTGATTGGCTGACATTTGTCTAGGGGTATCTGTAAAACAGAAATAAGTGTGTGCTAGACTCAGGGACATCTGGCCACCTTACCTAACCTTATCTAATAGTTGGAATGTTTGGGATGTCAGGTACTTCCCCTTAGACGCAGGCATCCCTGGGCGGGGTCAGTTTATGGCTTTTCCTGGGTCCAGGTGTTGCCTGTCACAGAAGCTGTGTCTGGGCCTCTAAGCCTGTCATGGCAGCTGTGTAGTCAAGCTATTTTGGCCTGCCCTCCCACACACAATTATGTTGTGATTACTGTTATTGTTGTTGGTGGTGTTTTTGTTTTTTGTTTTTTGTTTTATTTTTTTATTTTTTATTTTTTGGCTTTTTGAGACAGGGTTTCTCTGTAGCTTTGGAGCCTGTCCTGGACTAGCTCTGTAGCCCAGGCTGGCCTCGAACTCACAGAGATCCACCTGCCTCTGCTTTCTGAGTGCTGGGATTATAGGCGTGCGCCACCCCTGCCTGACGTTTTGTTTCTTTATGAGATAGGGCTTCACTGTGTAGCCTTGGCTAACCCAGAACTCAATATTTAACCCAGGCTGGCCTCTGATTTACAACAATCCTCCTGCCTCTACCTTCTAAGCTGTCCTAGTTAGTTTTTTTGTCAACTTGACACAAGCTAGAGTCGTCTGAAAAAAAGGACCCTCCATTGAGAAAATGCCTCTACCAAACTGGTCTGTACGCAAGTCTTTGGAGGCATTTTCTCGGATTAATGATTGATGTGGGAAGGCCTAGACTACTGGGGTTGGTGCTCACCCTGGGAAGGTGGTCCTGGGTGTTATAAGAAAGCAGGCTGGGTTGGGGATTTAGCTCAGTGGTAGAGCACTTGCCTAGCAAGTGCAAGGCTCTGGGTTTGATCCTCAGCTCAAAAAAGAGAAAGAAAGGAAGGAAGGAAGGAAGGAAGGAAGGAAGGAAGGAAGGAAGGAAGGAAGGAAGGAAGGAAGGAAGGAAGGAAGGAAAGAAAGAAAGAAAGAAAGAGAGAAGGAGAGAAAGAAAGAAAAGGCTGAGCAGCCATGAGGAGTAAGCCAGTAAGCACCATGGTCTCTGCATCCACCCCTGCTTTTGGGTTCCTGTCTTGAGTGCCTGCCCTGAGTTTCTGATGGATTACAGAGTGGTGGGAGCTGAAGTAAGTCCTCTCTTCCTCAGGTTGCTTTTGGTCAGGGACACAGGTGCTGGGCAAACTGACATGTACCACCACGGCCTTATGGTAGGCCTTGTGTAGGATTTCAGATCCCTGAGTGAGAACAGTTTTGTATAGAAGAGACATAGCTGCAGATAATTAGGAAATTGCAAAGACATTGCATGTCAATAACTTCCTTCGAGGAACCCAGGAGATCACAGGATAAATTATGACGTTAGAACAAGCAACTCACCTTGGCTAGGGGCCGGGAGAGCGGAGAAGCTGTCGTGAGTACGGTTTTCCTTCCTTCTTTCTGAGTGCGGAGCATCTTTCCTGATGCAGTTCGTGTGCCTGAGACCACACTGTCCAGGACATCCCAGGCTCTCTGTGCTGCCAGCCAGTGGTTTGTGATAACGGGGACACTTCTTTTCTTTTCTGAGGAAGCAGAGGAGTGATACTGTGGAGTCAGATGGGCCTAAATCCCAGTTCTGTTATGCCTTAGAAGCCACTTGAATTCACAGCTGTAAAACTAGGATGATAACTGTATGTATGTATGTACATATGTATGTATATGTATGGTATATGTATACATGTGTACAGAGGCATGCACCTATAGGCAAGCATGTGAAGACCAGAGGAGGCCATCGTGTGCCCTGATCCATTACTCTGTCTACCTTATTCCCTTAAGACGCTGTTTTCACTGAATCAGGCTCAGCAAGCCTGGGAAATCTTTGTCTCTCCATCTCCCATAGTGCTGGGTTACAGGGTTATGCAGTCATGCCTAGCTTTTATTTTTATTTTTATTTATTTTTTTTTTCAGAGCTGGGGACCAAACCCAGGGCCTTGTGCTTGCTAGGCAAGCACTCTACCATTGAGCTAAATCCCCAACCCCCCATGGCTAGCTTTTAATGTAAGAACTGGGAATAGAACCCAGGTGTGTTCATGCTTGTCAATTGTGAGAAAACCCCCCCCCTTTTTTTTTTTTCTAATCAAAGGTGGTTATCCACCAAGAATCAATATTCTGTATCTCTCTCACATCTTGTGAAACTTTTGTTTATGCAAAGACTCTGCTGCATTTCGAGAATTCAACAGCCAGTAGGCAGACTGACCCCTCTTGGCTTCCTCCTTAGCCAATCCTGAGTAGACTATAAGGTTGCAACTCAGTTAAGGAGGAGCAGCCAAGCTCCCCTTGTGTAGCTGGGGTCATAGTGTAACCTTTTAACAAAAAGAAATTGCCTGGCCAGGTTGCTTTTGTTTTGTTCATATGTTTCTTTGTACAACATCAAGAATATTCTTTCCCAACAGTAGCTAGTGCTCTTACCCACTGAGCCATTTCACTAGCCCCTGGGATCATTTCTTACCTTGCAGGGGTGCTTTCAAATGAAATGAGACAAACGTGTGTAACACTCTTGGTTCTGGCCTTGGAAAGGTGCTCTGTGCATGTCTCCCCTTTGCTACCTCTTGCCCCAAGTCCTTGACTTGACTGCTTCAGCTCCAGTCCACAGCTCTGTCAGTGGTCTGTCCTGACCTCTTTTTCTTCTTTCCATTCTTCTTCCCACCTCAGTGTCAGATCCTACCTGATTTCTCCCTAACTCTGGTAATAGGTGACGGTTTTTCAGCGTTCCTAAGCTAACGACTGCACAGACATCGTATTTTCATGGCCCTTAACACCATCCCTGCTGCACTCGGCCTTCAAGATCCCACTGATAAATATGGATTTAACTTGCTGAGAGGAGAGGCTCCCAAATAATTCTGATTTTGAGCAGACTGGTCTTTTGCTCCATCTAGACCACAACTGACGATTAGCCATTAGTCTTGCCTGTATATGAGGGCCTTACAGATCTGTGGCTGTGTATCAAGATATAGTCCATGAGGGAAAAGAGGTAGCCCATGTCCTCAAAAATTTTTCTAGGTCAAAGAGAGCTCATGGTCAGGTGCATGTAAGTGCTAGGTAGAAACAGGAAACATATATTACGCAAACACTATGTAGCTAATGTCTCTAATGCAATCAGTGGAACCAAGAATAAATCATTGGCAGAGTTGTCAAATTCAGAAATCCCAGTCTGGGTCCCTGCCAAGTTTGGCACCCACACTCCATAAACCAATTAAAGGAGCCAAATTAATAGTGAAAAGCAGGGAAAAAAAATGAGATTTACGTGTGGCCTCACTAGGAAGAGGAAGAGAGAAAGCCAGCAACTTCCAATCCATCTCGGGGTGGGGCAGGTGAGGATGAAAGGTTGAGGGTCCAAATAGAAGGCAAGAAACCTGAGCAACCAAACAGTCAGGCAAGCGGGGTCTCCTGCCCACCACTGTACAAGCTCCTAGCTCCTCATCCAAGGGCAGTCTGTCCTGCAAGGCCATCTAACACGTCGTAGGTCTTTGTCCGGGAGACAGTCTCCTCGTGTGGCCCGGTTTTCCTGCTGGCATTTAGCTTTGGCCATTTCCTCTTCCCAGAGGAGATTCCTGGGGAAATTCTAATTTCTTGGGGTTCATCCTTTTGAGAGGCTGGTAGCCAAGAGAGAGCACACGCCTGTCGGAATGAATATATTCATTTCTGCTAGACGGGCCCAGTGACAGCACACCAGCGAGTGGGAGAGGATGGGGGGAGAGAGAGAGAGAGAGAGAGAGAGAGAGAGAGAGAGAGAGAGAGAGAGAGAGAGGAGAATACTTGAGAACAGAGAAGGGAGGCCCCGTGAGAAAAGCAAGACTCAGAATCTTGATATGCCAGAAGGGTGATGGATGTCAGCCCAACCCTCACTGACGGTTTAGTCTCCTGTCGGTGTCTGCCCAAGCTGTGTGGCGCATCTGTCTGGAAACACCAGAGCTCATTCCTGCCCTGGACTAGGAACAACCACTATACTAATATTTAAAATCTCCAAAGGCTTTCTTTTTTAGAGCCTGGTCTTCCAAGCCCTTCCTGATGTGGCCTGTCTAGACCCATGGCCTTTTCTTTTGGGTTTGCACCAAGGGCTTCTTTGAACGCCTCCCATACATCCGGCACATCCCAGCCTTGCACCTTCTGAATACAGTGTTTGTTTCTGCTCTTTGCATGAAATTCAGGTTTCCATGGCAGAGAAGTTTCTTTAGAGGAACTTTCATGGATGACCATAGGGACAGCAGCCCATTCTTTTTTTTTTTTTTTTTCTTTCAGAGATCAGAGAGCAGTAGCCAAGAGCTGAGACCACCTTCTTACCACAGCAGCAGCCCATTCTTAAAAGAGTAAAATTTGATGCAATTTAAAGCTTGCATCAGCCAGGCAGTGGTGGCACATGCCTTTAATCCCAGTACTTGGGAGGCAGAGGCAGGCGGATCTCTGTGAGTTCGAGGCCAGCCTGGTCTACAGAGTGAGTTCCAGGACAGCCAGGGCTACACAGAGAAACTGTCTCGGGGAAAAAAAGCTTGTGTCTACATGGGAAAGTCTCCCTGTTTTCGTCAGCCCAGTTCTTATATTTTTGGTTGTGAGCCTAGCCTTTAACGGCTGAGCTATCCCTCCAGCCCCACCAGGCCGGTTCTTAATGTGGGGAGAAGCAAGGCTAGCCAGCCTAGCCCCTGCCTCAGTTTCTCTCCCTTGCTTCTGACCTCTCATGGGCCCATGGCCACTTCTCATCTTACCAAGATGGCAGCTGTATTTGGAACACATGCCCGAGTCCTTCCCTAAGCTCCCAGGTCTACTTAGAGTCTAACAGTGGGTCTCAGCTTTTAAAAATTACCTGAGTCTGAACTTCTGGTATGCTTCTTTTTTTACCATTTGCCAGACAAAGCCAACGCTGTTGCTGGGGAGGTTCGAGGAGATTTCTGAGGAGGCTGAGGAGACAGCTGGACCAGAAGTAAAGATTGTGAGCATGCAAATCAAGGGAGGTTAGGGGTGTCTGTTTGAATTGTTTTCCTTGTTTTTCTTTTTTAAAGGAGCCAGGGAGCCAGGTCTTGTGGCCCACACTCTGGAAGGAGAGTGAGAGTTAAAAGCCAGTCTAGATTACTTGAGACTTTTTCTCCACAACAATCATCCATGCATACACACATACATACATATATGTGTGCACACATACTACATGCATGCAAACATGCATAGATATGCACATACATGCATGCATAAATATGTGGATACATAAATACTTGGAGGCAGAACATTTGAGAAACAGAGGAGCAGGCTCAGGAGAGGCAGCTATCCATATAAAACATGATTCTAGCTACTTCCCTAATCTCCCCTCCTGTATCCTTCCCTCCTCTCCTTTGAACAAAGATCATTAAAAATACTCCATAAAATTTTGCCTTGTCTTACTAATATCATCTCGTGGTACCTAGTCTCTGCCTCCATCTATTTGCCTGCAGACTTACAAAGTGGTAAGATTCCTTGTACCTTACTTTGTACCTTGTTCATAATTTCAACCCAAATCCATTATGACAGGGGGGGGGGCAACTTATTGTTGTTATTAATTGGTTCCTTTTTTAAAAAAAGGATTTATTTATTTATTATGTATAGTGTTATGCCTGCATGTATGTCTGCAGGCCAGAAGAGGGCACCAGATCTCATTACAGGTGGTTGTGAGCCACCATATGGTTGCTGGGAATTGAACTCAGGACCTGTGGATAAGCAGTCAGTGCTCTTAACCTCTGAGCCATCTCTCCAGCCCCCTGGATTGGTTCTTGAACACTACTAGCAAACAGGGACAGGAAAGCAGAAAGAGTAAGCAGCAGAAACGGGAGCTGCTGGAAGGATACACCATGTGGCATGGGTTCAAGTGAGAGCCTGGGCTATGCTCTTGTGGGTCTCAAAAAGGGAGCAACTTGCCCTGGACCAACCTATGGTTCTTAGTGCAGTGCTGACTGAGCCAGGGCCAAGAGACTGAGCTCCTGTACCCTGGCATGAGGAGCATGGGACAGAAGGAAGGCCTGACCTGAGTACCACTGAGTTTAGCCTTATGGTGATATTTTATTTGTGCTGAAATGTGATTTTGTTTGTATCTTAATAAATAAAAGTGCCTGGGGCTCAGAGCTAATAGCAAGCCATTTAGCAGAAGTCTGGCAGTGGTAGCACATGCCCTTAATCCGATCACATGGCAGGCAGATCTCTGTGTGTTCAAGGATACCACCAGCATGGAGACACACGCCTTTCATTTCAATACCAACCATAGAGACCTGGAAGTCTGTATAGGCGGCAGTCATGGAGGTCATGTGGTTGGGTTTACAAACAATGAGAAGGCAGAACAGAAAGTCAATAAAAAGACAGACACACAGGAAGTAGGTCTCTTTCTCAGGGGAAGGACGGCAGCAGCAGCAGGTGGTAAGAAGATGGTCTTGGTTTCAGGTCTCAGCTACTGCTCTCTGACCTCTTGGTCTTTTAACTCTGCATTTGGCTCTGTGTTTCTTATTTAATAAAACCATTCAGAATTACATCTACATAGTGTCCCAGGGTTTTCATCAGTTTGCTCCTAGCAGAAGCTGTGGGCTCCCAGCAGCCTGGCTTGTGACAGACAGAGGTCCAGGTGTGGTAGGCAGCCAGGTGTACAGGAAGTTTCCAAATCTTGATTGTGCAGGGCCTCTGGAGACGTCCCAGGTAAGTAATTCACCGGCAGAGACAAGGCATATGGTGGTTGGAATGAGAATGGCCTCCATAGGTTCATATGTTTGGACGCTTATTCCCCATTGGTGGAACTGTTTGGGGAGGATTTGGAGGTGTGGCCTTGTTGGAAGAGGTGTGTCCCTAGGGGTGTGCTTTGAGGTTTCAAAGATTCTGGCCATTCCCACATTCCCTGTCACACCTCTCTCTCTCTCTCTCTCTCTCACTCTCTCTCTCTCTCTCTCTCTCACTCTCTCTCTCTCTCTCTGTGTGTGTGTCTGTCTGTCTGTCTCCCTCTCCCTGCCTCATGGTTATGTCTCAAGATGTGAGCTCTCAGATACTGCTCCAACCCCATGCCACTCTGCCTGCTGCCACGCTCCCTGCCATGATGATTACAGACTCTCACCCCCTGAAACCATGAGACTCGAATAAACTCTTCAGTTTATGAGGTGCCTGGGTCATGGTGTTTTATCACGGCAAGAGAGAAGTCACTAGGACAGTGCAGTAGGTTTGGTCTTTGTTCCTGGTTTCTGTCATCAGCTTCTTAAACCCTGGGAATGTCTGTTGTCACTCCCAAGAAGTCCATCGGCTGACACTTGAATTTATGCTAATACACTGCGCTAGCATCAGCTGATTTAGGACCCACCTACAACCTGCAGGAATGGGAAGAGGCATGATGGAGATTCAAGTCTATGGAAATCCTGGAGACACCAGACCGTGGCAGCACACACCTTTAATCCTAGCAGAGGCAGAGACAGGTGGATCTCTATGAGTTCGAGACCAGCCTGGTCTACAGAGAGAGTTCCGAAACAGCCAGGGCTACACAGAGAAACCCTGTCTCAAAAAAAAAAAAAAAAGTCCTGGAGGAGCTCTCCTGTCACTGAACACATAGAGCTGCTGAGAGTTGCCACTGCCTCGCCCTAGCTGTCTCTGCAGCTGGAGGCTCACAAGTGTTTCTCGGGGTGCCATGAGTCATCCTGGCCAATTACAAGGAAAGCATAGTGGGAACCTGACTTATAGCCAGTCTAACAGTGGAGCAACAATTTAGTTCTTGCGATTGATGTCTGCAGTGGAGGTAATCTGCAAAGCTGGTCCCTCACTGTTCCGAAGGACACCAAGGACCCTTTCAGGAGGAAAAGAAGCCAGGTTGTAACCACAGTGAGAGCAGCACTGTCATTTATTTACTGTGCTGTTGTACCCCACTGACGAGGGGCACCGCTTTCAAAGACATGCAGATAGGAAAGTAGCCATACATGGGATGTGTAAGAACACGCCTGATGGTCCCAATGAAACTCTTTGTACCATGGGCTTTAGGCACCAGCTTTCATGTTAGAGACCACACACACCCCAGCCCCATCCTGGAATGCTCTTTCCTCAGATATTTGCATGAGCCCTGAACAAAAGGATTATAGAAAATCAGCAGAGAAAAGCCTAAAACTGAGAAGACTATTAGGAAAGAATTTGATTTTCAGTTCCCATAAAGATATTCAGATACTTGCCACTAAGGGGAAACCTGGATTTTGTTGACCTTTGTACTTATTTTAAGGTTTTGTGTTGTTTTAATTGCTTAGGGTGCATTGACTGCTCTTCTGGAGGACCCAGGTTCGATTCCCAGCATCCACATGGCAGTTCATACCTATCTGCAACTCTGGTTCCAGGGCATCTGGCATCCTCATGCATACATGCAGGCAAAACACCAATGCACATAAAATAAAAATAAAATTTAATTGCTTAGGGTGGGAAGGAAGGAGAGACCATAACTTCATCATTCCTCCTGGGAAACTCTTGCCTCAGGGCAAAGGTAGCCTTCTCAAGGAAAACTTTGAAGATACTACCAGCTTGACACATCCTCCACCCTCTCCATACTCACCTGCCTTTATTCTCCTGCCACATCCAGTAGCCACCCACAGTCCTGTGCTTGTTCAGGGACTTCCCAGGGTACAGTCTTCATTTTCACAGGTAGCCCTCAGAAGCACAGGAATCCTGTTATCTTTGGCTCTCCTTCTGGGACCCATCACAGTGCCTGACACACTGAGGCATGCAAGAAAATACTTACCAAGTGGGTGGATGGATGGATGGATGGATGGATGGGTGGGTGGGTGGGTGGATGGATGAATGGATGGATGGATGGGGTGGGTGGGTGGGTGGATGGATGGATGGATGGATGGATGGATGGATGCCTAACTGAAAGGACTCAAGAAAATAAGAGCTAAAGGTGTTGATGCCTGTGCATGAATATGGAAACAGTAAAATATACAAAACATTTACCAGCTCATAGCAAACAGCTGTTTTGTGTCAAGCTCAGTAGGAATATTGTGACTGGCATGTTTCTGTCCCCATAGTCCTGGATGAGATAGAAATGAGGTTGATCCATAAAAACAGACTAATAATAAAATGTTGGTTGTTTCTTGTTCTTTGAAACAGGGTCTCACCATGCTGGCCAGGCTGATCTCAAACTTTTGAGCTTCAGGCTCCTGAGTGCTGAGATCACAAACACTCAGGCTTCTACAGGGCAGGGAGGAGGAGGTAAGCATCTCAAAGGTGGCAGGAGGCTTGGCTTGCCCGGACAAGTGAGAGACCAAGTGAGACTTGATGGTGCTGAATGAAGAAGGCATAGGGACAGAGCTGAGCCCAGGCTAATCCATCTTCATGAGCTTCAATTTTATTTTATTTTGCTCAGTGTGTGTTCACATGCATACATGCACAAGCATTCATATTCATGTTCATGAGTGTTGGCACCAGTATGTATGTGTGCTTATGGTATTCAGAGGTCAACGGAGTCTTTTTAAATTGGTTTTCCACCTTATATTTTGAAACAGAGTCTCTCACTGAACCCAGAGTTAGACAAGCCAGCCAGAAAGCCCCAAGGACTTTTCACCTGTCTGCCCAGTGCTGGGATTATACACTCATAACTGCCAGGCTTCCTATGTGGGTGCCAGGCTTTAGAACTCAGGCCTTCATACCTTGGCACGTTAATGAATGACCCATCTCCTCAGCCCCTACTATGGCTTCTGGTGACTGTAGCCCAGGTGAGCCTCACACGCACCTCATGTCAAGGGCTGAAATTACCTACCATATCTGGCCTTGGATTTTAACTTCAGGGATTTGACCCATCCCACCGGTGCCCTGGGAAGGAGGCTGGGGTTTCTGGGAATTGTGTGGTGAGTGTGTGGAGGTGGCCCAGGTGTGGAATCTGGGGGGGTCTGAAGGGGTCTGTGGTCCTCACTGTGGGATGTGGTGATGGACGTAGATTGGCAAAGACAGTGGAAACAGGGAGAAGGGAGGGGCTGGGGTGCAGTGGCAGATTCTCTGTGACCTGGAAGGGTATTCGGGTATATCAGTGGGCGTTTAGCTGAAATAACAGAACCCTCAGAAGGTATTTTGAAGAGAGGGAACTGATCACAAGGAACCAGTCATAAAGATGTTGGACCACTGGAGGATCTTGAGGGCCCAGCTGTGGTAACCTAGGGGATAAATATCTTCAGGAAATCGCTGTTACTTCCACAGCTGGAGGAAAAATGGAAGGCATGCTATCAGGACCCTGACAATGTGGGAAGCCACTGGTACAGTTGGAGCTGGCCTGGCCGTGATGTCTTTGGAGCTGCTAAAAAGCCACAGTAACCTGACTACTGCTAGCGTTGCCTACCCTAGCCACTTCCAGAAGTTTAAGGTAAGGGGGACATTGCTCCCTCATTGCATGCAGTTTCTGACTACTGGCAGCAGCATGCGCCCCACAGCTAGCTGGCAAAGGCCTCTGGGAAATGCAATTTGCAGGATTTTAGGCTCTGTCAACACAGCAGTGCCATCGGAAAGGACTCAGTGCAGAGAGGCCCAGGGCCAGCACAGGAGAAGAAAGATTGGTTTTTAAGCTGGACAAAGGAAAGCACATCCTTAAGTCTCACCCCAAACCCCCTGCTTCCCCACAATCATTGATAACATCTAGAGTCTGCATCTCCTCTCCCTCTCCCTACCCGATAGTCTGTAATCTAGTACACTAAATGTATGCAATAAACCATTTGACAGGCATTTCTTTTGCTCTATCTCCCAGTGTTGAGTGGTATGCACTACCACATTTTCTGACTGTAAATACTTTGAAAAAAGAATTATTGCTTAAAAATAAACTTCAATTCAAGAAAACCATTCATGCAGAATACAATCAGAACATAACCTCCTATTGGACTAGCATTTAGTATTTACTCAGGAAGAAGCAGAAACTGAGTTGTTATAAACACACAGGGAAGCCAGGTCTTGGCCTGTTCTGTTCATTTTCTCTGGCGGGGAGAAGCTGAGTGCAGGTGAGGAGGAACTCTGCCTTTGGCCTGCCTTAGGCCCACCCCACCCTTGCATTAGACCTGTCCCTGATACCAGTCTGTCTGGCCTCTCCTCAGTCACATTTCTGCAGAGTATATGAGGCAGAGACTCAAGTGAGGGAGTTCAAGAGTAGATGTTTAGCCAGGCATGGTGGCATATACCTTTAATCTCAGCACTTGGGAGGCAGAGGCAGATAGATTTCTGGGAGTTCAAGGCTAGCCTGGTCTACATAGTGAGTTCCAAGCCAGTCAGGGCTACACAGTGAGACCTTGTCTCAACAAACAAACAAATAAATAAATAAAAGTAATTAAAATAAAAATAAATAGTTTGTATATATTTATTCGAGACTGGGTCTCACCATGAAGTCCTGGCTGGCCTGGAATTCTCTGTAGACCAGGCTTACAGAGATCCACATGCTTTCTCCCAAGCACTGGGATTAAAAGCATGCATCACTACACCCACTCTTTAAACTAGACACTGTTTTTCAGGATTACAGGGTGACCATATTTCTCAGTATCTGTTAGGATGATCTTGAAGGCTGCTTGCTAAGAATTATGACACACATGGACTTAAAGAATGAGGAAGACCAGGCGGTGGTGGCGCACACCTTTAATCCCAGCACTCAGGAGGCAGAGCCAGGCAAATCTCTGTGAGTTCGAGGTCAGCCTGGTTTACAGAGTGAGATCCAGGATAGCACCAAATCTACACAAAGAACCTCTGTCTCGAAAAACCAAAAAGAAGAAGAAGGAGGAGGAGGAGGAGGAGGAGGAGGAGGAGGAGGAGGAGGAGGAAGAGGAGGAGGAGAAGGAGGAGGAAGAAGGGAAGAAGAACAAGAACAAGAAGAAGAAGGAGGAGAAGGAGAAGGAGAAGGAGAAGGAGAAGGAGAAGAACAAGAAACAAGAACAAGAACAAGAAGAAACACATTATCTCCCCTAACCGGAAGTCCCAGGGCAGAACAGGCTCTGAGTACTGAGGGATGAGCATCTCTATGATGTCACTAAGTTCTCCCTGTTCCTCAGCACTCTGCCTTGCTCTGTGTGGGTTCCATCCTGAGATGAGGCTCCTCTGATGGGACCCGGCTGGCTGCCGCAGGGTTGTGTCGCATTTAACCGGACAGCAGAAAAGGACAGTTGACCCCTCCCATGTAAATTGTCTTCTCCAGCAGGCTGGTTCTTGCTACCACAAGAAAGCTTTACGATTTGCTTATTGTCATTGTGTACATGTAGTGACTTATGATATAACATCATTTATTGAAACTTTTAAAAAGCTGCCCATCCCCAGCTCTTTCAAAGCTCTTGGGTAATTCTGCTGCATCCTCAGGGTGCTGAGCCACTGGATTTGGCTGGTGGTATCACTTGCTCACCACAGACCAGTAGCAGTCCCTCACTAGGGTAATGGTGTTCTGATTGGATGGGAATGGTGGCTCAAAGCATCATTCTGGACCAGCAGAAGCAGCTTCTGGGAAATGGTCAGAAAGACACGCCGGGAGTTCACCGGCTGAAGCTCCAGGGATGGGGACTGGCAGGGATACCATTGGAGCAAGTTCGCCAAGGACTCTGAGGGACGCTCAAGTCTGAGAGTCTCTGTCGTGGACCATGAAATGCTTTCCCTGTACAAGGGAAAAGAAAGAGGACAAGTAGGGCAAGGGTCTGGTAGTAAAGCCAAGGGCTGCTGGCCAGGGGAAAGACTGGCAAAGTCAGCTACCTGAGTCCTAGAGACCTTGCAACAGTTCCGCAAGGGAGCGAGCACATTGGAAGAAAACAGGCACGTCTTGTGGCCCTCTCTAACTGCTCTCCACCCCAGGGGTCTTCAAACTGGTTTATACAGGAGTTCCAGGGCTGGGGGATGTGCAGGACTTCTTTAGCCCTTACACAGTGTCAACGGGAGCCTGGGAGAGGCAATGGTCACTGTATGAAAGTCAAGACAATCTGGGCAAAATTAGGACTTTAGTTGTTAAAAATATACCAGTACCATTCACAAGTTACCACAGCTCTACCAAGCAACACAAGATGTTAACTGTGGGGGAACAGCCTGTGAGGTGTTTGGAGACTCTGCATAAGTCTTCACAGCTTTCCTGTACATCTAAGATTATTTTAGGATACGCTTATTTTTTTTAAAAAAATATACAGCATGGTGTAAAATTCTAATGAATAGAAGCACTTTTGGAAAACCTTTCGTGAAATTAGGCAAAAAGGCTCTTTAAAAAGCACCCCATCTTAAAATTTGACACAGCTGTATTTTTGTGACTAATGCAAAAGCTTTTTAGGCACTTAAAGCCTAAGCAAGAGAACACTGGAAAATAGTAATATTTTTAATGTCACGTTTCCCAGAACTAGACCCTGACAGAGTAGTCAGAGAACAAACGAGATGGACTGAATGAAATGTGCCTGTGTGCTGAGAAGTAATTATGGGTTGACACAGGTCACCTTCCTGGCTCTTCTCTTAGACCTGGGGAAGACCAGGAGGGATTAGGTCCACAGGGGAAACGATGTAATCAAACTCCCTTCTTTGAACCCAATTTATACCCATGAGCTTACAACCATAAATTCACTTTGGTCTTGTTTCGCTAGCTGCATTAAAATGAACTCACTTCCTGTGTCCTGTGAACGCACACGCCGTGCATGGACTAAAACGGAGCTCATGACTCGGGATTGTTCTCAACAGGCCGACTCATCACTGAAATTTACGGTTTGCACCCTGGAACCCTGGGCTGTAATCAGGATGGAGTAAGAAGCAGGTCCTAGTTTGCGGTTTGAAAAGTGACTGTCCTCAAAACAGTGTATGTTATGTTTTGCTTATGTCCCATCGGCAGAAAGTATTAGTAAGGAAGCAAAAATTTAAAATGTCATCTCACACAAAAGTGTCCCAACTAAGAACAACAGTGAAAAAGCCGTGCTCAGGAGTAAGGCATCACTACGCCCAGCGTGTGGCTTAGCATTTCCTGCAGCCTCGATAGACTGGAAGGCTGTACATGGTCGTGTTATTTACCATCTCTGTGCCCCATTTTTTGTTTGTGTTCACGATGGGGACTCATAACAGAAGTCAAGTCTTAACATTGTAAATATGAACTGAAGTAGTGGCTATAAAACCTATGACACCATATCAAATGTTAGGAGAATATTTTAGTCACCAGATATCATTTGTACAAAAGTCACTCAGTATAAAGTCATTCAATATGATGATAAACCTCAATGACATAACACACACACACACACACACACACACACACACACACACACGCACGCACGCACGCGCACACACACACACACACACTCACTATTCAGGCATCTACTAGGATGGAAGGAAACTCAGACATGGCGGGACTTTGATAGGAGATGATAGATTACATGAGGATTAAAAAAGAATTTGAGGGGCTATAGCTACAGTCCAGCAGTTAAGAGTGGACCAAAGGACCCACCCAGCACCCACACAGGGGCCCACAACAGTCTGTAACTCTAGTTCCAGGATCTCCAACTCCCTCTTCTGACCTCTGTGGGCAACAGAACACACATGTTGCACAGAAATACATGCAGGCCAAACCCTGCTGCTACACATAAAATAAAACGAGGAATTGGAGATGAACATGGTGGCCTATACCTGTAATTCTAGCACTTGAGAGGCAGACAGGTCTCTATTTGCCAATAGTGTGGTCTTCTAATGAATTCCAGACCAGCCAGGACTATAAAGTGAGACCCTTCCTTGAAAAAAAAAATTGATAGAGCCCTTCCTTGTTAGTGGTGGGAATGCAAATGCAGAATGGTAAACTGTTGCAGAAAATAGTTTGGTGGCACTTCAAAATGTGACTCTAACATTTCCCCCCTAGGTACATACCCTCACCGCCCATATTGAAAAATGGATACTCAAATTCTTAGTTCACAACAATACTACAAAGAGTGGTTCAAAGATGGAAAGAACCTAATACCCATTGTACTGGCTTGTCTTGTATCAACTTAACACCCCAACTAGAGTTATCTGAAAAAAGGGGAACCTCAATCAAGAAAATGTCTCCATAAGATCAGGCTGTAGGGCATTTTCTTAATTAGTAATTGATGGGGGAGAGCCTAACTCATGGTGGGTGGTACTACTCAGGGTTGGTGGTCCTGGGTTCTATAAGAAAGTAGGCTGAGCAAGCCAGGGGAAGCAAGCCAGTAAGCAACACTCCTCCATGGCCTCTGCATCAGCTCCTGTGTCCAGGATCCTGCCCTGCTTGAGTTCCTGTTCCGACTTCCTCCAGTGATGAATAGCAACATGGAAGTGTAAGCCAAATAAACCCTTTCCTCCCCAACTTGCTTTTTGGTCATGGTGTTTTGTCACAGCAATAGACACCCATCAACTGATAAGTAGACAGATGATGGTATATCCACAATGCAATATTAGTCAGCCATAAAAAATGAAGCACCAATAGGTGATACAATGTGGGTGAGCCTGAAAAACAACCTTATGTGGAAGGAAAGAAGCCAGTTGGAAGAAGTCTCAGACAGCATGACTCACCTACAGGAAATGTCTGGTGTAAGCAAATTCGTGGGAACAGAACCAGATCAGTGGATTCCAGGGACTGGGAAAGGTGGGAACAGAAAAGTATTGCCTAAGGGCTTTAGAATTTTCTTTTGGGGCAGTGGAAATGTTTTTGAACTAGAGAGAGGTGGTGGTTGTAACACACTATGGATGTACTAAATGCCATTGAAGTTTTCACTTTGAAGTAGTGTGATGGAATCCCGGTGCTCTGGAAGAGAAGCAAGTGTTCTTAACGCTGTTCCATCTCTCTAGTCCCTCGGTGATGAATCACATAGGCAGGTTGGCCTGTGAGGAGTCTCTGGTGGGGGGTATTACATTGGTTAAATTAACTGAGTGGAAAGACCTGCCCACTCTGAGTGGCACCATTCCCAATGCAGGGGATCCTGCATGTGTAAGAGTGGAGATGGAGAAACACCCGTGTATTTACTCATTGCTCTCTACCCTTTCTACTCATTGTTACATCTACATGTGTATGGAACGTGACCTGCTGCTTTACATCCCTGACACTTCGACCTCCCTGCAATGATGGACTGTGACTTTTGAGCTAAAACAAGTCCTTTCTCCTCTGTGCTGATTTTGTCAGGGAATTTCATCACAACAGAATCAAAAAAATAAGAAAGTTTTATGTTTTGTTTTTGTTTTTGTTTTGTTTTGTTTTTTAAGTTGTTTTGATACTTGCTGTGGTTTGGCTCTTAAATATCTGCTGTAGGCTCGTATGTTAGGATTTGATTGGCAGCCCACAGCACCACTGTGAAACAGTAGAACCTCTAGGAGAGCCGGGCGGTGGTGGCACACACCTTTAATCCCAGCGGATCTCTGTGAGTTCCAGGCCAGCCTGGGCTACCGAGTGAGTTCCAGGACAGACTCCAAAGCTACACAGAGAAACCCTGTCTCGGGAAAGAAAAAAAAAAAAAAAAAAAGAACCTCTAGGAGAGTGATCTGGAAGAAAAAAGTTAGGTTACTGAGGTTACCCTGTATCCTCTCCTGGAAACCTGGCCTCCATCGCTCTTCCTGGCTTTCCCTGACACGATAGGCCTTGCCACAGTCCCTAAAGACTGTGGAGTGACGCCTCAAACACTCTGAGCCCCAATACACCTTTGTTCCTTTTAAGTGATTGCTTTGGGTACTTTATCATCTCTGTGGGAAGCTCAGTGATATAACAATGATTTTTAAAACGATACAAGTTAGCGGACAAACGTCTGAAAGAAAAGTACTTACAAAGTAATTTGGGTTTTGCCTGCCTGACGTTCAGCCTCAGAGCCCGTTTGGCTCCTGCTTGTCTCTGCCCTCTACATAATCATGAACTTTGATTTCTGCCAGCTACGGTATCTCAAACTCCCTTCCTATACTCAGGACTGGCAGCCCTGAGTTGATTGGCTGGTCTGCGGTTGGTTAGTAAACGCCCTTGTCGAGCAGGGATGGTGCTGCAGGGCTGACTCCCTTAACAGCCCACATTTGGGAACCAAAGGAATCTAGAACAGCTTCAGGCTTGAACCTGCTTGAGCCATTGTTCTAGTTGTGACTACACTAGAAGCCACTGTGCTCTGAAATTATGGAAATATTATTTGAATACTAAGTTAAATGACTTAGCCCTGGGATTTAAAGTTACAGGCAAACACGGTCACCCCGGGAATGTGGATGTATAATTTTCTGTGTCTTATTAACCAACCCCTCCACAAAGACTATAGGTTTTCAGGCCTTTGTAAATGCCCTTTTATCAGCCCCAGGCATATGGGTGCTGTGGGATAATCCTTTTGTACACTGGGAAGATGTGTTGTTCTCGTCGTTCATAAAGAGCTGACTGGTCAATAGCTAGACAGGAAGAGGTTAGGCAGGAGAGCCAAACTGAGAGAATGCTGGGAAGAAGGAGTGTAGAGTCGCCAGCTGGATGTAGAGGAAGCAGGAGATGAATAAACTGTGCTGAAAAAAAGGGTTTGTCACATGGTAGAGTACAGATGAGAAATACGGGGTTAATTTAAGTTGTAAGAGCTAGCTAGTAATAAGGCTAAGCTATTGGCTGAGCATTTATAATTAATAAAAATGTTCCATGTCTGTTATTGGGGAGATGGCAGACCTGACCAAAAAAGTCTGCCTACATATGGGTTGGACCTACAAGGAACCATAGGCTAGAAAAATTTTGGCCAGCTTCCATGAACTGTCTGTTACTCTGACCCTTCTTCAGTGCTGTCTACTCTCTGTCTCCAAGCTGCAAAAGCCCCAAGGCACTCCCTAGCCGACCTGGCTACCCCATGGTGTCCCCGCATACAAAGCTCATAGAGACAGAGGGTGCAGACAACAGTGAGCAGATGGTCCTACCTCCTCTTGGAATTCATTTCCCTCCTGCTCCCAGTGGAGATGAATGACTCTCTAGCCTTTGCTTTATTTGCTACTGCTGGGACAGGGCAGGGCCAGCTGGTGAGACAAATGTCCTGCAGAGGTTCTCACTGTCCCCCTCCAGTGGCCGATGAGGTCTGGTTCTTCACACTCTGTCCCAGTGAATACCCTGAGAGGCTCCCCAGTCCCTTTTGCTGTTCTGTCCTGCTGGCTCCCTGTTTAAAATCCCAAGTGGAGGTTGCAGGGCCCAGGTTCAGGGTCTCAAGAAACTATTTTCCAACCATCTATCATGTGCTGGCATCACCGTTCCAAAGACAGGGGCTCCTATCACCCTAGGGCTGATGTGGGCTTTTTGTTGACAATTTCTTGAGCTCAGGGCAATTTGAACCTTTTCCCTAAGGACAAACACCTCTTCCATGGGCAGACATACCCATGAGGCCAACTGAGCACTGACAGGGCCCCTGTTCTCCACAGAGCTAGCTAGGTTTCATCAAAGCTGCCTGGATCCTCCACAGTGGACTGCCACTCCCCAGGGGCCTGCTTGCCCTCACCTGCCTCAGGCTTCGTCCCTCCTGTGAGCAGCCTTTCTCCTTCTGCTTCTCTTTCTTGGCATGAACTGCATGGACCCCACTTCTCTCCTGGGAAGAGGAGAGGAGAGGGGTGATTGGAAAGAGAAAAAAAGCGAAAAGGCTGTAGAGACTTTATGTCCAAAATAAATGATGCCCAAAAGACCGGTGCAGTTTCTCATTCAACTTAAATGGAAATCCAAATGTACAAAGATGTGGAATTCAGAAAATGGAAATGGCTTTGCATGCCACCTTCAGCCCCTCCCTCCCTCCCTCCTCCTCCCCCCCTCCCCCCCCACCTCGCTGGCTCCCTCCCTTCCTGCTGATCCCTAGTATTTGGGAGGAAAGGGCGTCAGATATCTATACAGCCACCAGCTTATTGGTTGATATTTAAAGTCTTTTAGGTAGGGTCTTGCACTCCCTCTGGAGTCTAGTTGTTTGTGGCAAAAGTCAGAGAGACCTAGAACACAAGTGTTTCTTTTGGTGGAGCATGTAAGTGATTTGAGGTAGACTTTCAGAGCCTTTTAGTAAGAAACTTGAGTAGTAAGTGGGGAAGGAACATTTCCTGCAGGGCAAAATGCAAAACTTTGCAGGGTTTGGCAACGCCCCTCCCTTCCCGTAATGCCTCTCCCCTCCCCTCGGCTATGTACACCAGCCTTGCACACAGCTGGGGGTAGAGGGGAACAATTGTTAATGTATCAATTTCGGTTAAAACTGGATTCATCTCACTCTCTCAGGCTTTGGAACTGCCAGACCCGAGTCAAACAGAAGAGGAAAAGGGAGGATGGAAAGTCACCAGGTAAAGCTAGCTCGAGGTCAACGATTAAGAAATAGTCACCAGAGAGGTGCCTCTCCCAGAAAAGTGCCTGTAAACTACGCGGTTCATGTATATCTCAGATGTGGGATCCAGGTTTTCAAGTTTGTTAGGGGATTTTATGCAAAACAATATGCAAATCAAGAGCATTAAAATAAAAATAAAATAATAAAATCCAGCCCTGGTCTTGGGTCACGCACAAGTTAGCGCAAAGCTCGCCCGGATGCTCCGCAGCACCAGTCCAGGAGGAAGGGCCCGGAGGAGGGCTGTGCCGGGGGCGGGACCATGACGTTGAGGTCAAGGCGGGGCCTCCTCCCGTTCCTCCCCCGGCTGCGGCCGCCGCGGCGGTGGCTTTGCATCTCCAAAAGGGGCCCTCTGACTTCTCACTGGGCCAGTCCGGCGCTGGGTGGCGGAGTCCCACACTGCTCCCGCCGGTCTCAGAGCGGGACTCCCTTCTCCCCAGAGTTGTGAGCAACTTTCCCCGCCCCTGGCGCTAAAGTGGCTCGGGGACCGTGGCCGCCGCAGGTGGCTGAGCCCGGGGCCCGGCGGCTCTCTCCACATCTCGGCTGTGCGCTCGCGCAGGTCAAGCCCTCGGCGCGTGCACCGTGGGGGTCCCCGGCGTCGGCTCTGCGGGCGAGATGCCTCTGGGACACATCATGAGGCTGGATCTGGAGAAGATCGCCTTGGAGTACATCGTGCCCTGTCTGCACGAGGTCGGCTTCTGCTACCTAGACAACTTCCTAGGCGAGGTGGTGGGCGACTGCGTGCTGGAGCGGGTCAAGCAGCTGCACTACAACGGGGCCCTGCGCGACGGCCAGCTGGCGGGGCCGCGCGACGGCGTCTCCAAGCGGCACCTGCGGGGCGACCAGATCACGTGGATCGGGGGCAATGAGGAGGGCTGCGAGGCCATCAACTTCCTCCTGTCCCTCATCGACAGGCTGGTCCTGTACTGCGGGAGCCGGCTGGGCAAATACTATGTCAAGGAGAGGTCCAAGGTAGGATGCGTGCGGGCGCCCAGCCTCAGCTACCGCTGCCGGGGACGGGAAACCTTCATCCGGAGTGTTGTGCCTCCTTCGCTGGGCTGCAGCGAACTTTGATTTTTTTTAACCGAGAAGTCAGCTTGCCTTATCTGCCCCCTTGCGTCCCCTCCACCTCCCGGCCCACCTCCTTAGGCAAAAGTCCACGTTAAGGGGCTCAGGTGTGGCATGATGATGAGCTTCTGCTGACTCGGAGAGAAATGCCCTGGTTTTGGTGATGACCGCAGGACAACTGACTTGTGCAGGGAAAAGATATTCCCAACACTGCGACACACATGTCCATGATCCGAAGTGCCTGCTTTAAAGCCACACGGTACTGACCTTCACTGTAGCGAAGGGACACTCTTAACCCTACTAGAGGCAAGTGCAATTTTTGCCTTGTGTTAGATGGCTTGTAGAGTCTGGTAGGGTGGGAAGGAAGAGTCTGATATGTGAAAAGGTAAGACTCCACTTCTGCGTGCAGCCTTTGACCCCTGGCGCCCACAATTTTCTTAGACCCATCAGCCCAACTGAAAATTCTCACCTGGTGCCGAGCCCTACGTCGGTTGGTTGCCTTTCTTTTCCTATACACTCATGGCAAAGTCCACTCAAACTACTTGATAAGGTCCGTGGAGAGAGTGGTGAAGCACCTCTAGGTAGAAACCTCGTTTCTGTTCACAGAGCCGGAAATGGTGCAGTGGGTGGATATGATTTATCTTGGAAATGTTTCCAGGTGTAGATTGGCAGGCAGGCCAATGGGAGGTGGAGACGCCGAGATGGTGCATATACATTGCTTTGGATTAGTTACTCTTGGCTGGGCTGGCTGACTTGGCCTCTTCTTGCTTTAACGATAGTCAAACCCTCTTCCCGGAGCGATTCAGAGTGACTTGCCCTTATGTTGCTGTCTGGTCAAGGGACTCTCAGAATCATTAAAACTTGTTAAGTGCAGCGAGACAGAGCATCCCAGCAGCTGAGGGACCATGAGCATTCACCAATGTGCCACTCTTTGATAATAAATGTATGGTTTCTCAGTGTAGGCTTGGTCTGGGGATAAACTCTTGTAGTCTTCTTTGTCCCCAAAGCTGGAAAGAGCATGCTTATAAAAAAGCAAATGGTCAACTAGAAATATCTGGAAGTGAGGGGCTGGGATGGATGAGTAGCGTGGGGAGCTGCAGACTGCCTGACAAGTGTCCTCATGGATGGACAAAGGGAAGCTTAGGAGAAAGTGCTGGATTCTACATTTGCGTTTGATATGGGAATAGTTCAGTTAGCTGCACTCTGCTGGAGCATGATGGTAGAGGTGTTTTTTTTTTTTTTTTTTTTTTTTTTTTTTTTTTCCATCAGTTCAGTGGTAGACTCGAAGGTCGTCTGCGTTTTGATCAGAGTTCTTTCTGCATTAAATAACCTTGTGATAGCCCTGGGGTTAGCCTCAGTATTGGGAGGTACCTGGAGCTCTAACCTGAAAGGGCACGTGGTTCCTTATCAGTTCTATAAAGTTTCTGACAAGCTTGGGTGTTAAAGAATTTTCTCTCAGTGATTTAGGGATAAGTTCCCCCCTCCGAGGGAGACTGAAATTAATTGATAAGTCATGTCTCTAGCAGAGTTTTAAAATTTATATTCTGATTTAGCTTTGACTTAATGGATGATAGGGGAATCCCAAGCTAGAGTTTAATTCAAAGGGAATGAAAAGAACACTTAGTTGCCAAGGATAAGGAAGCAAGCGCTGTAGAGTTTTCAATCCTAGGTTCTCTTCTGGGCGGACTAAATAACTTTTCAGTTAACTGCATCAGAAGGCGCCTATGGATTGAAAAGAGAAATCTGTCTTACCCACTGAAGAGGCATCTGTCCTTATCCAGATTCTGGCTTTCTCGGCTCTTCCTGCCACAAAGCTCTCATACCCTTTAGAGAGTCCACCTCTAGATTGGGCTATTCCCTGGCTAATTAGAACACACACAGACACAAAACAAAACAAAACCAAAAGAACAGAAAAACACCAAACAAACAAACACCAAGCTTCAACAAACAAACAATGTAGGTTTTTAAAACTGTAACACTTTGGTTGACTTCTGTGAAGACCCGCAGTCCTCCGGCCCTTGCTCTGAGTTGGCTAGGGATACATTGTCAGACACATCCTGTCTATAGGGGCTCCTCGCGTTTCCTTTCTCTTGGCCTGTTGTCTTCCTTACGTGACTTTCCTCCCTGGGTATCCTCATTTTGTGCTGCTTCCCACAGTACTGATATAGATAGACCTAGTTTCCTGCTTAGACTTTCGGGGGAATTTTTTTATTTTCATAAGAGAGAATTGGTACAGATTTTAAACTTACTTATGACTTTTGATTGAGGGAATTTCAAACATACACAAATGTAGATGAACTCCTGCTAGGCGGTTTTAGCAACTGCCAGTTTGTACGTTTAGTTTCGACTGTTTTTTGTTTTAAAATACACTTTAAATTTCTGTGCATTATGCTTATGAATGCATACATCCTTGTTACTTTTTTTTTTTTTTTGACTTGTAAAGGTCATTAAATAATGTGAGTGGAATTGCAAAGATAGTGGGAATAAATTAGAGTATTTACTGGCCCTAAAATTGAAACTGTAGAACTATTAGGTGGTACCTTTTCCTGTCCAAAAAAAGTTGTTATTGGTTAGAATTTGTCTGCTTCTTCTTTGTAGCAAAGTGGGGTTTGGGGTCCCCCTGGGGAAAGCGGTGCCCGTTGTGCCGAGGAGTGTGGCATGGCGCCCCCTAGCCTCAAGTGTGGTCATTGCTTTCCAGCTAGTGCGGGTTATCTGTTACTCCCTTCTGGAGATCTAGACCGTATCCAAGATAAATACTGCTTATAATTTGCTCCTTTTTCTTTGGCTGCCTAGAGCTTGCAAATGGCTGTTTTCCAGAGAACGTGTAATTTTATAGAACCGAATGTCCCTTTGCCTGAAGCATTCAGTGTAGACTCAGAGTTGGGAACTCTAGCAATAATAAATACGTTTTAGTGAGCAGTTGGCACTGCCTGGTCCTCTGCTCAGCCTGTGCTAACGTGCCGATTTCACTCACTGCTCTATGCCACAATCCCAAAGGAACCGAGCACCTAAATAATAGACTGGGAGTCTCTCACAGTCAGGGGCAGAGTGAGGATTGGCATTACTAAGCCTGTTTGAGAAGTCACTTAGATCTTATCCAGTGTAAAATAATAATAATACAAAGGCTTTGGGAGAAAAGACTTTATAATCCATGTAAAATTCTTAGAATTCCCAGCCTCTGTCCTTGTTTAAAGGCTCCGAGTAAAGTCCAAGATTCTATTCCAGGTTTATCTGACTCTGCCTGTGTTCTTAACCATTAGGCTTTCCAGTTTAACGCCCCAAATATGCATGTGTGTCTGTGGGTTTCTGTACAGGACTCCTGTGAGCCAGCTTACACTCACAAATACAGATGAATTGTAGGAGAGTCTAGTTTATAGTTAACTATGTCTCAAGCTATAACACACACACACACACACACACACACACACACACACACACACACTATTGAAGAGGGTCAGTTGAGTGCGTTTGAAGGAATGAAGTGCTGGGTTAGTTTTTCCAGTATTGCTTTTAGGAAAGTATTGCTAGGCCGGTTATTAGGACCCTGACCAGAGCATCTGTGGACAGTGGGGTGACCGGGTTGTATCGTGCGCAGACAGGTCAGTCCTTCCCTGACAATACAGAGGCCTGATGCAACAGGCGGAAGCTGAGGAATAAGAGAAAGGGTGTTGCACGGTGGTGGGCTTGCTCCTCGTGTGGAGCAGCTGTTTGGCCCAGCCTCTGGTCGTGTCCAGAATGCCTGTTACTTAATGGAACTTATCCTGGTTGGAAGTGACTCTAAGCAAAAGTGGGGTGAGGTGCTGAGCCGATCAGATATCTCTCGGGACACAAGCGCAGGAAATGCACTCAGGAGTCTCAGAGGACTGGGGCCGTGAACATGCAGACTTCATATCCAGCGGGTGCTAGCTCTCTGAGTGTTAGGGCCTTTCTCTTTGCTCCTTTGCTTGTGTTCTGTGTTTTTTCCTCTCTCTTCTTCTGTCTGGCGTTCGCTGCTGTTCCACACGTGGTACGAGATGAATTCTTCCAGTGGCTCTTCAGGCTTTAGGTCATGATGGACGGAGACTTGAACACCAGCCCAGAATCTAAGTTTCCATTGCCCTGGAGAAAGCCCAGTTGACTTCACCTTAGCTAGCTTTGGGGCCCTGTGAGCCCTGGTTTGGGGTGCTGGAAGCATTTCGAATCATATGTCACAAATATGGTTGCCAGGGCCTGTGACAGGTGTGATCCTTAGGGAGCAGAGGTTTGTCTGTAGTGTGTCTGCATTAAAGTCTTCAACTGTTGAAGGAAATCATTCCTAGAACACAGCCTGAGTGTGAGGGAAGCCTGTCTTCGGTGAGGGAGAATTCGTCGTGGTCTATGAAGAAACATGCTGTGTAACTACTCAGGAGTCTTCCCTGCTCATGGTGAAGCTAGAAATCAGTGGGCATTAGGTTAGTTTTTCCTTCAGAGGGTAGCTGGTGTCTGGTTGCTCTGTGGCAGACCTTAGCATGGACGGCTGGAGGAAGGAAGAGTGGTGTGTTCATAAGGCCCAAGGAGTGATGTGAGCTTGGGGGGCTGGTCAGCACCAGAGTGGTTGATGTCTCCCCCGACCCCCTTTAGTTTGGTTTTGCTGGTTGAAAAGCCCTCTCTTGCATTCTTCATTCTTTTCTTTGGGTTGTTCTCCCAGCACTCAGGAGGCAGAGGCAGGTGGATCTCGGCGAATTTAAGGCCTCCCTAGTCTACAGAGTGAGTTCCAGAATAGCCAGCGCTGCCCAGTGAGATGTCTCAAAAGTATTTTTTTTTTTATTATTTTTCATTACGTGTATGTGTGTGTAACTGTGTGGGTGTGTGCAGCTGCCTGTAGGTTAGGAGTGTCATGATCTCCTGGAGCTGGAGTTACAGGTAGTTGTAAGCTGTCTTATGTGGCTGATGGAAACTGATCTTGGGTCCTCTGCAAGAGCAGTGTATGCTCATAACAGCTGTGCCATCTCTCCAGCTGTGTGTGTGTATGTGTGTGTGTGTGTGTGTGTGTGTGTGTGTGTGTGTGTGTGTGCAAGAAAGGTTTCTTCCAGGAGAGGACACCTTGAGCAGCTCCTTCACAAGGGACTTGGGGGAACACAAGGTGCCTCCACAGAGAGGCCTTAGCTAGTTGGGGCTGGATCATGTGGCCCAGGACGAGCTGGTGAATTCAGTATTTTATGTGAGATTTGTCAATACAGTTCATACCGAAAACGATAAGCCCCCGTAAGGTGGAATTCTGTTGCTTATCTCTGTGATTGGCTTGGATGACAGGAGCAGTTTCTCTTTCTGTCAGCTGAAACGAAGTTGGTAAATTCTCTTCCGATTCCTGACTCTGGTTAGGAAAACTAGTTTTTTTTTTTTTTTTTTTTTTTTTCAGAATAACAAAGATAGTTTTGCACCCTAGAACTGTATCCTGTGAGCACACCATATATGGGAGACAGTGCCGTGAGCTTTGGAGACTTGCCCTGAGCAGAGCTGTCTGGTGAGCATCTTGACGCCCCTCGGGAGAAGGCTGCTCCACCTGGGCTTTGCTTGCTCAGCCAGGCAGCTTTTGGCTGAACTATCCAGTGCTGGGTAAACCAATGACATTTGACTTATGCCCCTTGAAGAATGAAGCGTCGTGAATGGGTTAGTGCTGTGGGCAAGGCTGTTCGTGTTTCTAAAGTTATCTTAGCCACAGATGTGATGGTCCCCTTGTAGCGGTTCTTGGTGGCTGTTAACTAATGCTGCTCTGTGAGATCCGTGTCTCTTCTGTCTGGTGTTTGCCAAATGCACATGTTCTGACAGTAATGATCGTTCTGATGTCTTCTGCTGGGTATCTGCCAGGGGTGCCCAGTGGGTGGCTGTATCCAGAAGCACTGGAATTGTAAATACAACAGACAGATCATTTGATGATGCCAGACTAAGGAATTCAGCGCTGGCAGATGGCCAGGAACCATTGATTTGGGCATGGATTCCCGGCTCTGTGAGTGCTTGCCAAGTAAGATTAGTGAGCTCGGTTAATTATACATAGGATTTGTACCCCCTTTCTCTCAGTTATTTCTGTCTTAAGCTGGGACAGCACTTTCTTCAGTATCTTGTGATACTGATGTGTGGATGAGTTCCTGCCCACAGTTTTGGTGAACAGGGAGTTTACTTCTGTAAGTCTCTTTTACACCCCCCCTTCCCCCCCTCCC
This sequence comes from Onychomys torridus, assembly GCF_903995425.1. NCBI lineage: Eukaryota > Metazoa > Chordata > Mammalia > Rodentia > Cricetidae > Onychomys > Onychomys torridus. The sequence continues at coordinate 23,197,842 of NC_050456.1, read as the reverse complement.
AACCCACCTCAGCCTTACCAACCTGCTGTGCCACACTGTAAAATGTAGCCTCTTGGGTGTTGAATTGGGATTTATTTGGCACCTTGCCCCATGTTCCCTACCTTCAGAACAGTGTTGATACATCCTTGTTCAGTCAAGCCAAGTTTTGATTCTTTAGAAAGCACATTGGTAACGTTTAGAGTAAACGTGTGGTGTGGCTTTGAACTGGGGGCCCCTCCATGGGCGCAGCAGTTTGAGCACTCGGTCCTGAGTTGGCACTGTTTTGTGAAGCAGAGCCTTTAGGAAGGGAGGGGGTCACTGGAGGAGGGTCTTGGAAGTTGGCAGCCCAGCCTCAAATCCTATGTGCTACCAGCTTCCTGGCTGCGGGCAATGGAGCAGCAGCCTCACAGGCCTGCCTTAGCTGACCAGGCTGGACCAAATCCCCTCAAATTTTAATCCAAAAGAAACCCTCCCTACTTTAAGTTGCTTCTTATCAGGTACTGGGTCACATCAACAAGAAAAATAACTAATCAGGGCATCTTTCTCATTATTGTTTTTGCCTTTCAAAACAAAAACAATCCCCAAATATGTATAACTGAAGGATGGGAAAACTCAGTTCTGAGTGTCACTACAATCCGGTTTTGATTTTCACGGCCAAACTTGAGGGTTTTCAGGAGGCTCCTTGGAAGTGTAGTTTGTATATGGTCCTAAGCTTGCCTCTGCTGTTCGATGGTGAGCAATAAAGATGGCATCTTAGCACCCCTGTTCATCTCCCCTGCCTTACACATCCTCCAAACCTCAGGGACTGTGTGCAAAACCAACCCCTCCCCTTGACAATCTGATAGCTTTTTAAAAACCACACAAACCAGCCCCCCCCCCTCCGAACTTTCATATTCATGTTGTTTTATGGGATAATTTGCGTGATTTGAATGGTCCATCACACCCCTTTTTAACCACACAGGCAGGGGCACACAAGATCGTCGGTCGAAACTGGGCTCATTGCGCCTGTTTTATATCTCAGCGGTGGAACCTCAAGTTCTGTGATTTCCTTTCCAACTAGAGTTCTCTTTCTTCACTAGACATCTTTAAGGAAGCAAATCAGGCTGCCTTTGGGTCTCACCTTCTCCGTAACCCCTCTTCCTTGTTTTTGCTAGTAGCTAAAACCCCCACTAATGGTGTTCTCCATTCTTAGAAGCATGGTAGTAACCAGCGCTGTCCCCCTCTCCCTCCCCCTCCCTCTTGTCCACTGTAATAACCCTTTGAACCTCTTGCTGAGACATGCAGGCCTTTTCTGTCTGACCTCAGCTGACCTTTTCACACTTAATCTCCCCGACTGCCTTCATTCCTACACCCTGACAAAGGGATTTGCCAGGCACAGCCAGCTAGCCTCTGCATTGTCTTACACTCCTTACCGCCATGTCCACTAGTGCCTGTCTTGGGAAGTCAGTTTTCTGTCCCCTGGAACTCAATGGGTGGCACAGTCTAGATCACCCCAGGACGTTTATTTGGTTGCCTCTCTTCCATTTAGAAGTTCCTGAATTCAGAGGCCACCGCACTTTGTATATACAGTTCCTTAGGGTTCTAGGTGGTTGGCTTCATTTCATCTTTGAAAGGAATTTTGAATTCAGTGAACGTCAGAGTGTTTAAAAAAAAAAAAAAAGGAGCACATATATTTGCTAGGAGAAAAAGGAGTTTGTATCAGTCTCTCATGGGATGAGCTATGCAGGGCCATTCCAAAGGAGGACCTTAGCCTTGCGAGTTATTTTCTCTCATTGGGAAATTCTGTGCCACACCTCGATCCTGGCGGCTTCCCACAGATCTGCCTCAGAGTAGTAAGACACCAAAACCACACATAGATTCCTCAAGTTCTGGTTCTAGCTCGGCCCCTGGCGAGGCGAGGTCTCTCAGAACATCTCCCACTCCTTTACGAGTGAGTTAGGTATTTGTACATTTTAAATTAAATTTGGGTGCTGTCACTAGGCACCATAATGGAAACCTTCCACTTTATTTCATCTCACCGTGATCTTGGGCAAGCCAATTCTCTTGAGCCCATTCTGTACATCTGTAAAATGGGTACAACATGATATCTGCTCCTCAAATATAAGGAGTCAGATGAAAACGGAGTCTAGATTTCCTACGGAGAAGGAAAATAGTGGATTCGTGAGGCCAGACCACTTGTTCCTAGAGTCAGACTGCAGGTCTGCCTGACAGTTGTCCTCAGAGGAAGAGCCCAGCACAAGACAGCATGCTGGAGAGAAACACCTAGGTGTTTCCTGCACGCTGTAGGACCGGCAGAGCAAAGCCTGTGCAGAAACACCCTAAGAGTCCCTCACTTCCTGCCCTCCACCCCGGCTCCCTAAATTGACTAGTGCACAGCTGACTCCCTTTCACCTTTGAACACTTAGAGTGAGACTTTACACACTCAAGGTTCTGGCATAGAATAGTTGTGGCTCTCAGAGGTTCAGGGCCGGGAGTGCCATTGGCTCTAAGCACACATTCTTGTGTTTCTCTAAACCTACTGAATCAGAAATGCCACGCTCTCTGAGTGATTGACGTGCAGAAGTTTGAGAGCTACCGTGGGAAGTTTATGAGGCATGGTGTTGGGATTTTCCTAGTCCTATTGTTAGCAAGAAAATTAGAGTTCCGTTGATGAAACGCAAGCATATTTATTTGTTGCTAAGGCTAATAGACCAAGCATTTTTAATTTACTTGTGAGATTTTGGGGGAACATCCATGCCTTACACGTCTCTAGCTTTTCTATTACTTGTGCTGATAAACTTCATTTTCCGGAACTATAGTGGGGGTGAAGCTTGGAGTTGATGGTTTCCTCCTTTTCTTGTGAGTCAAGGGGAGAGTAAATCTTCGTGACCACAGGTTAGGAGAACTGAGCAAGAAGAAGGATTCATGGTCACTTTGATGATTGCAAGTCTGAAATAGTGTCTTGTAAAATGTTGAGTCTCCGAAAAATGAGCATCCAACTTTGGACACCACTTAGGAGCCTGGGATCCCTGCCCCCCAACTCTCCCAGTAAGATGCCTAGCTATAGAGGGCAAGAGGAAGCCGAAGTTTGGGACTCACTGCCCTGAAATCTCTTGACTGGAATCAAAGGTACAATTCAGTAGAAATTAGGGTGTGGCTGCCATTTTTCTCCTTCCTGCTTAGGTGTAGAGGTCCTCAATTTTTCCTTTCGGGGCTTGGAGGCTGTGTTTGGTAATTCTGAAGAACTGGGAATCCTTTTTTTTTTTTTTTTAATTGCTTTTTTGTTTGTTTTGTTTGTTTGGGGACAGTCTGGTTGCCTAGGCTGCCTTGAACTCACTATTAGCTAGGAAGGCTGCTGTTGAACTCCGGATCCTGTCCACTTCCCAAGTGCTAAGATTACAGGCTTGGCCCACCATACCCTGCTTCTTCATTGCTTGTCTTGGAGTGGAAGGAAGGTAGTTTCATTCCAGGACCCTCTAGAAAGAACAGCACTGATTTCAGATAACACTTTTCCTCATGTTTTAGAAGTGGTGTTGAGTGGTGTAGAGACCATGCTTTGGAACACTGGCTCACCTACTAAGTCTGACAAACTCAGCACCACTGGCTCACCTACTAAGCTTCGACACATTCAGTACCTTCCTACACTGTCTCTGACTCTCAATTCTCACATTTGTGTTGGTTTTTGCCGTTTTAAGACAGATCTTGCTATGACGCCCAGGTTGGCCTTGAACTGCTGACCGTGGATCTCAGGCTTCTGCTAAATACCAGGATTACAAGTGTGTGGGGTCATACCTGGCAGTTCCCCCCCTGGTCAGATGGAGCCCAGAGCCAGCTCTGAGGAGTTTCAGGGCAATTGAAGTAATGGCTTGATGTGGAGCCAGGCACACTTAACCATGTGGAGCCAGGCACACTTACCTCTAGTTCCCTCACTCAAAACCATGGCGGCATCTCTCCTCCTCTTCCTACCCCTGCCACAGATCCTCCGGATGTCCATCTCTCTCAGAAACCCCCGCCACCCTTTCTACCCCAGTTGGACATCTTCTGGATGTCCGCCCTCCTTTAAGGCAGCAGTCTGCATTGAGTGAATTCTAATTAACGTGACTGTAGCCGGTCTGCGTCTTGTGAATTCTAATGAATGTACTAGTAGTAGCAGAGTTCAGATGTCTCCCCAACTCGCTGGGTGCCTGAGTAGGGAAAATTGGTCTCGTCTCTGGGATTCTTTTACCAGGTGTTTCTCGTTTTCTTTCCAGGGGGAAATGAACTTTTATATTTCCTTAAACATTTTTTTTCTTTTTTTTTTTTTTTCTGAATTGGCCATCTATTATCTGACTTTGAAGCTGGTCTGGGAACCATAGCTTGTACTGATGTGACCCGATAAAGGAAGGTGCTAGAGAGAAGGCTCCAACCTTACAGAATGTGGAAGGAAGGCTAGCTGGCAGTGGACTGGCCCTGGGATAGATGAGTGCTGGGGCGTTCTGAGAGGAGGGAGGGTGTGTGTGGGGGGCTGGCATGGAGGAGGTTGAGGGGCGGCAGCGACCTGATGGTGAGGTTGGCTCTGCCGGAAGGGTGACACAAGCCGAGACAGCAGCCTGGCCACTGTTGCTTTGCCACAGGCTTTAGGCAATTCCCTTTGCCTCCAACTCTGTCCTCAGCTTGTAGTTCACAGACAGCTTCAAGCACACTCGTTTCTTGGTATCTTTTGTAAATTTTTTTTTTAATTGTTTGGATGTTGCCTCTTATGACTTTCTTTCTCTGTGGAAAAGGGTGAAACAAGTATAGTCAGCTCCTTGGTATCTTTAGATTCCATCACTGGGACTGGAAATATTTGAAAGAGATCGGTTCTGCACTAAACATGTCTAGCTCTTTCTGTCCCATCCTACGCCATGCTGTGTCGTCAGCCCTTTGCATAGCATCTACGTTCTATCAGGTGTACGCGAGGGTTTGGGACAGCCATATATATGCAAACACACTGCCATTTTACATGGAGGACTTCGGGGTCCTGAGACTCTAAAGGACGGCTGGCTGTACTTTATATAGAACCGAAGACTTTAGTTCTCTTCAAAAGCATGGGGACAGGCTAGTCAGTCTTTCGCCCTAGAGAGGATTCTTGTTCAGCTTTGGACTTCAGCTTTACTGTCTTCAGCCAGACTGACCTGGTTCAAACACAAGTTACTAAACTCCCGTGTGCCTCCGTTTCTTCTTCTGTGAGGGTGAGTACCCTCCTGATGGGTTCACAGCGAGAATGCAGCCACACTTGGGACACACCCATTGCTGGCAGGGACCTGGTGAGCACTGTATGAGCATTTGTGCCATGACTGAATGTGAGCACTGAGCTTCCTGACTCCACTGCCTTTTGGGTGTGTGTGTGTGTGTGTGTGTGTGTGTGTGTGTGTGTGTGTGTGGTGTCCTTAACTTAGCAGATGCATTTTCCTAAGCACTGACATGCAAATGTAGGTCTCTCCTGTCTAATAAATGTCTTAAAGGCATTTTTGATTGGTAGTTGTGCTATTCTGTGTTAGCTGTTAATAAAGTCTTTTCTTACATTTAAATCACCGTGAATTCCTTCACAGACATTGGGATTAATACAATACAGAAGCATAAAGAGACCCACATACAATTTTCTGGGCAGTCGGCGGTCACAGGTTCCCCTATTGTGTGTGGTCTTTGGGGTCTTGATGTTTGCTTTTTCCGATAAGTCTGTTTTCTCCCGTTAAGGAAGTTGAATGCTGTGAGTTCCATGCCCCACCCCCCCCCCCACATTGCCTTAAGGATGACTAATGTATTTGTTCTCCAGGGATACGTGGTAAACTCTAGGTCCATATGATAACCAGGGTTAATGACTCCCTCTGAGTACGCGTGAGCAGCGTGACTGAGACACAGCTTCTGCTCACCTTCCCAGGAGCCAGGCAGTGAAACAGGTCCTGTGGAAGTGTCACCCGGAAGTGGCAGCTGCAAACATCTGGGCAAAGGCCTTGGGAAGGAGATGGTTAACTGCTTGTCATATTTGTCCTCAAGCTGGAGACTGGCTGATTTTGTCATTGCCAGGAGGAAGCCCCAGCTGAAAGCCTCTTGGTGGCTGGAGATCGATGGGGGAGGAGCCAGGGCTCCCCAGAGTCTGTTCCCTCCTCTGGCTGCCTGGCGGTGTGCTCTCGGGTGTGGGCTGGCTGCCACCCTCACGAAGTGCACGTAGCCCTGTCACTCAGTCATCTCCCAGCTGGCCTTGCGCCAGGCCTCCACGGGAAGGGCTGCTTTCCCAAACCCAAACAGCCTGCATTGATATGTGGATGTTGCCAGGCCTGTTTACTGTGCCTAATTGCAGGACTTAGATGAATCCCCTTCAAGCCAAGGAATTAGCTACAGCTGAGAAAGGAATGATAATTGTCTCTTAAAGTGCTGGTCTTCTGAGAAGTTTCATTGGCTTCTTGGGGAGAGTGACTCCCTCAAAAAATGTCCTGCATGACTTGGGGACGCCCCCTGGAATGGAATCTTGACCAAACACTGTTAGCTTTTACAGTCCTGTGGTCTTCTGTGGTTTTGTGCAAACTTGTGGGCGTATGTGTGTTGTGTGGTGGATGTCTAATGCTCCTGTGAATGGTTTCTCTCAGGGCATGGGATAGGAGTCTATCTCTTTACCATAAAGATCTCAAAAGACTATGGTACCTGGTCCCTGGTCCTCCATCATCAGTAACTCAGAACAAGTAAATAGACGGTTGGTTGCCCAGTTTCCTTTTGCGTAATTGCTGGTGTTTGTTCGTATGATCTGGAAGCGGGGGCCATGTTCACTGAGGGGTGAGTGGCTGGAAAGTGAAGATGGTGAATTATCTGCCTTACCCAGAACAGGAAGGGCAGGCAGACCCACTTCGCCAAAGTGACTCCGCCATTTAGAAATCCCATTTGCAGAAGTCCTGAAGTCCCTTCCTGGTTGCACAGTTCATGTGTAAGGGCACGCACACCATCACGCCGCATTGGCAGTGAGGTTAAGGTGTAGCACAGTGCCCTGGGTGTGTGAGTGCAGGGATGGTGTTGGTTTTAGTGTGAACTTTTGTTCCCCCCTCGGTCTGGCACTTTGGTCTCTAACCAGAGGCACCTGAAGGGAGAAAATGGAAGAGCTTGATCTTAACATCGAACGGATAACAAGCGAGATGTTGAGGTAACTCAGGATGGGTTTGAGCCTTTGCCCGCCTTTGTTCTCTGGGTGCTTGAATCATCGTCTACAGCTCCTTTCTTTACTCATTAGGTGGTTGGGATAAATGTGTAAAAATTCAGAAGCTGGCCCAGTGAGATGGCCTCACCGGGTAAAGGCACTTGCTGTCGCCGCGCTTGACCGGCTGAGTTCCGTCCTTGGGAACCCACGCGGTGGAAGGAGAAAAACCATTCCCACAGGTTGTCCTCTGGCCTGGGTGTGTAGATGTAGGGAATGGCATGTGTCTACACACACACACACACACACACACACACACACACACACACACACACACAAATAAATAAGTTTAAAACCCCATCCTTCAATTCTAAGAATACAAAAAAATATTTCTAAAACCCTTTGGCTGCTCTTTCTTCTTCCCACCCAGACTTTGCTTTCCCATTCAGTGTCATGTGCTGGCTCAGCTGGCACCTACTGTGGACTTTGAATTGGTGACATTTTCTTGAACTTAGGACAAGTTTTGTGTGACTGTTGACATCTTATGAGGAGGCCTTTACATTTCTCTCTCTGTCTCTCTCTCTCTCCTGTCTCTGTCTCTCTCTGTCTCTCTCTTTCTCATGCCTGTTGGCACATTCATGCCATGATGTGCATTGTGGAGGTCAGAGGACAGTTTTTGAGAGTTTGATTTCTCCATACTCCATGTGAGTCCCAAGGACAGAGAGCTTGGGTAGCCTGTCTTGGTGGCAGGCGCCTCTTCCCACCGCCTCCTCTCCTTGGTCTTGAGCCATTTATGTTGTGGGAACTTAATCCTGGTGTCCTTGAGGATTGCAAACCCTTGATGGAGGAGGAAGGGAACAGGGTGGGGATGGGGGTGGAGGAGTGGGGGGAAGGGCGAGAGCTCAGTTCCAGGCCGCTTTGTCATGCCTCTGCATTTAATTTGCGACGGCATTTGGGGTTCTACTCACTGTCAGAGCCAAACAGAGACTGTAATTTGACATGCTGGCTTCAGTTGTCTTTACCTTAAAGAGATGTTTAAAAAGAGAAGTCACAAAAGACTGTGGCTCTCCTGGTTGGTTTTTCTCCCCCTCACTCTGGTCTCTGTGGCGAGATGTTTGCAGAAGGCATTTGGATAGCTGGAGATTTTAATTTTCCTTTTCTAATGGGAGAAATTCCGGCCTAGAGCTGTTGCTAGGCCATGTAGGCCTCTGCACGGTCACTTGCCACCCTTCCCCTGCCTCCGTGTGTCACCTCGTGGGCCCTGCCTAAGCAGGGTGCCTTTACCAGCGCAGGACATGAAGTGTTCAAAGGGTGGCTGGCCCTGCTCACTGTCCACATTCGTTAAAATACGTGCTGAACATAAACCGCTCCAAACCATTCTCTCCAAGTATGGACTTCCGTTCCTCCACCCACAGACCCTACGAACACTGTCACCTCATGTCACCTAGGCCCTTGCCACCTGAATGCCAAAGAGATTGTTTCAAGCCAGGAAACTCAGCTGGGACTTTCACCCACTGGCCTTTTTTTCCCAGGCTAATGAAGGTGTGTGCTCACCTGTATTTTCTCCTGACTCTTGACACATCTAATTCTTGTGGCTGTGCCTTAGGGGAGAGACAGAAAGAGAGAAAGGGTCTCCGTTGGCCCCAATGCAAATGAAAGCAATCCCAGACCTTGCCCTATGACTTTTACAGGGTTTGTTTACTTCAGTCTGCTTTTTTACAGTCCGTTTTTACAGATGTGATAGCCAAGGTACAAAGATATTTAAGCGCTGGTTGACCCTAAACCTGGGCTGTGCTGCGTCCTCGGTATTCTGTGTGCACAATCCGTTTCTTCTCACCCCACATTGTCGCCCTCCTCTTTTCCTCCTCCTCCTTTCAGACAAGGTCTCCTTAACAAAACCATTCTGAATTAAGCAAGTCCTAGGGCCAGAGAGATGGTGCTCAGGGGTTCAGGGTGTGTGGTCCTCTTGCAGGGGACCTGCATCCGATTGCTAGCACCCAGGTCAGGCTGCTGTAAGTCAGTCAGTCCAGCTTCAGTGGGATCTGATGCCTCCTGGCCTCCAACACTGGTCCCTTCACACCCATGTATACATAATTAAACAATAATGTTAAATCTCCCAGAGAGAAAAATTAAAAGAAGCGAATTCTTAAAAAGTTTTCTAATATTTCTGTTTAGCAACTAAGGGGTCTAATTGCGTTAAAGGCTGCAACCAGCTATTGTTAAAGTTCTGCTGTCCTTGGCTCGGCCTTTTGTTCTTAAGATCGTATCTCCTTTTGTTGTCCTGGCTAATCTAAAATTTGTGATCCTTCTCCTGCTTCAGCCTCCTTAGAAACGGAGTAGCAAGTATGAGATACCATGTCAGGCTTCTTGACTAATTGAAAACAATATCTGTGCACTGATTATAAATTTCATAAACAAAATGAGCAATGTTTTAAAATTTGCATAAGACACCACTTTGCATTTTGTGAAGATCAAGCTATACTAAGGAGTCTGACTCTAAAGTGCTCAGCAATAAACTACGTTTTCCTGAAATACATGCTGTGGCTTCTTTTGTTTTCTTTTTGAGGGGCTGGGCATCAGTCCTAGGCGGTCATGCCTGCTGGGTGTGGCTCTATTGCCAGGCTGCACCCCGGGTCTGCGGTGTGATCTACAGAGAAATGCTAAGTTCTCTGTCTGAAAAATCATCGACAGACAGGCTGTTGATGCTGGTTATAACAGTGGCCTGCATCTACAGTCAGGTTGTGGTTCAAGCTTGATAGAGCATCCATTTGGGCCATGGGAGTGGAACTCCAAGGCTTGACCTCTAACCTTGGTTTCTTGTTTTTATAGCTCCCCCTCAGCCCCGAATACCAGCACCATTTTTCTTTTCCGCTAGTGGCATTTATGAAGTAGATTTCATACTTGGATTCTGCTATAGTCTTTCTGTTTGTTCGCTTCTTCTTGCTTGAACGTGACCAGGGAGGGGTCTGAAGCACATATCTCTGGTGCAGAGCCAGCTCGGGAACACCTGGTTCGTTCCTCTCATTTCCTGTTGCTACAGAGCTATGGAGAGGCCTCTGGGGATGGGGGTTTGTGCAGGGGGCCAGAGCAGGGAACAGTGATACATCAGAGAACGTGCAGAATCAGAGAGCGTGCTGATTCATCTGCAAGTGCACATAGGCTTCAGTGATTGTGCCACCGTAGGGACACGGGTGTGCTTTGAAACTGCTGTAGATTTCAAGGATTGGTCAAGTCAGGAAGTTTTTGCCAATAAAAAGCCTATAATAAGTGAGATGCCTTCCTGGTGAATGTCAGTGTTGATCATCATTAAAATGCTCCAGCTCTGTTCCCATAAAACAATAAAGTCTTGCGGCGTTTCCCTCCACTCTGCACTCTGGATCCTTCTCCAGACTTGATGAGGCTTAGATAACAGATCCGATAAACCCATTAGTTTCCGGAGTCTGTTGCTGCCCCGTGCACAAATTGGCACAGACTTGATGACCCATCACTGAGGTTCGCCTCTCAGCGCATCCTTAGCTTCGTAATTTGAGATCCTGGAGAGGACCAGCAGACAGTTGGGAACATGTCCGAGCCAAAACCCGTCTCCTGTCCCCTCTGGCACTCAGCCAGAAACCTCAGTGGTACAATTGGTTAGCAAGGTTGCGGCAGGACCTTTGAGCTTCCTGGGGTTTCCTTCCATTGTTCCAAACGTGATTCACATGACTTCTGGAATCAGAGAGAGGGTGAATTTCACTCTGGCCAGAAAAATGATCTCTTCCTTCCCTAAAACACACGTATACTCACAGTCAAAGGGGTGTCCTAATGGTAAGTCCTTAAGGGATTGTGCCAGCATGTTCTCTCTGTGTGTTTCAGACCTGTAGCAATCAGGGGAGGAGGCATTCATGGGAGTTGTCATTATTTCCTGCTTGTACTTTAATTCAAGCTGAGCTCTGGAGCCTGTTAGTGCTCTGGAAGACACTGCTGTTCTGGGTGTTGAGCTCAGATCTGGTCGTCGCTCTTCTTGGACATCGGAGGACTGTGTTAATCACTTGTCTCACGGCTGTGACAAAATGCCCGACGAAGGCAACACAAGGAAGGAAGGATTTATTTTGGCTCAAGTCCCAGGGCACAGTCCATCTTGGCAGCAGTAGCTCAAAGCAGCTGGTCACATTCCATCCACAGGCAGGAAGCAGAGGGAGCAGAGAGCTGATGCTCAGCTCCTTTGCTCCTTCTGAGTTTGCCAGGCAGTTCGGACAGGTCTTCCCACCTCAACTAACCTAATCTACAAAATCCATCACAGCCATGCCCGGAGATTTGTCTCCGAAGTGATCCTGCATCCTGTCAAATCGACAATCAATATAAACCATGGAACCCGTGCTCCTCCTTACAGGAAAGAGCCTGGGATCACACAGTCGGTTGTAGATGAAGTAGATGGCAGGCATCCAGAGCCCTGACCTTTGCTGGGAGCAGAGCTGTTGTGGAATATAGAGCTATAGCAGGGGCTGACAGCAAGCTTTCTGTTCTTTCTTTTTTCTTTTTCTTTTCTCTGGGATGGTGGGGAAATCAGCAAGTAATTGTGCCCGAATGGCTTTCAGGGTTGGCCCTTACCCTTCTGCCAGCTGCTTCCGGGAACAGGTAATTCCCCATGTGTTGTAGGTGAGTTCATCTGTCTTCTCTCCAGCCAGGCCAGTCACTCCTGTCTGCTCCCAATCAACCTTCCTCAAGTCACCATCTGTCTGGTGCTGCCATCATTGGTCAGATCCTTATTACAGTCACCTCAAAATCCCCCTTTCGGGGAGATGTTCAGGCTAACGGACTAACGTCAGCTCTGCACATGACATCACAGTGGCACTTTCAAGTTTCACAGGCAGGCTGTTGGATTGCTAGCTGTGCAGAAAAGTGAAGTGTGGGACATCTTCTGATTTCAACTTCAAGTTCATTGCAAAGCCAGGCCACTTCTCAGCCATCCAGCATGCAGTGTGCTTGAGGCCCAGCTCTGCTCCGTGTTTTCAGTTGGGAATCAGCTCACCCACTGAACCATCAGTGGCTTAGTTTGGGGCTGTCCTTGACTAGTCGTTTTACTCATGACATAACCTCAGGGAATGTTAAACCAGATCCCCCCAAGTATGTGTGAAGGTAGGCTTTCAAAGAGGAAGAAAGAGCTATTTATCTAGGTAGTATGGGATCAACAAAGAACCATTCATAAGTTCATTGATACACTTGTCAACTTTTAAGTGGACAATGTCTATGTGTCGCGTATTCCTTAGGCGCTAAGATCACACTGGTAAACAAAATAGGGAAAAGCTTTCAGCACCCATTTTCTATTACCAGTTCCAATATTTTCCCTAGATATCCTGAGTCCCTATAAACTATTTTTAAATTACAGTGGTGTCTTGTAATGAGAACAGTTTTATAGATTGTATTTCCCCCTGTAATCGTAATTCTCAGTGGGATTGTTCTATGTGATTTTCTTCTTTTATCGTGTGGGCACACAGGCTGTGTTTGGACAAAGGAGGAGAACCTCAGGTTATCACCCGGTCTGATAATCGTCTAGAACAGCATAAGAGGGGGCTGGAGAGGTGGCTCGGTGGTCAAGAGCACTGGCTGCTCTTCCAGAGGTCCTGAGTTCAATTCCCAACAACCACATGGTGGCTCCCAACCATCTCTAGTGGGATCTGATGGCCTCTTTTGGCATAAAGGCATACATGCAGATAGAGCACTCATAAATACTTTTTGTTTGTTTGTTTGTTTTTGTTTTTTGTTTTTCGAGACAGGGATTCTCTGTGTGGTTTTGGTGCCTGACCTGGATCTCGGGCTGTAGACCAGGCTGGCCTTGAACTCACAGAGATCCACCTGGCTGAGCCTCCCGAGTGCTGGGATTAAATATATTATGCCAGCGCTGCCCAGCAAATAAATAAATCTTTAACAACAGAAAAAAAAAAGAGCATAAGAATTGAGAAATACACTTAATACTTGTATGTATCTTTCCCCCTCAAAGAGGTCTCCCTGTGTCATCTGTGCTGATTGGTTAAGGTCTAACTTTCCACTGACCCTTTACTCCTTTTGGAATTAGACGTGCTCTTTTTGTAAGAAAGTTAAGCATGGTGCATGGTTCCACAGTTGAGGGCACCACTAAACAAGCACAGTTGCTAAGCCCCGCCCCGAGGAGTCTTTCTCTTCTCTTTCCCCTCTAACCTTCCTGCTTCAGCTTCTGAGTGCTGAGATCACATGCATGTGTCCACTATGTCTCCCCCCCCCCATCCCAGGATGCTGATCTTGTGGGGCTCAGATGGGAGCCTGGAACCTGCTTTTTCAAAAAGGAGTATGAAAGAAAGGCAGGCATCTTGTTGATGCCGTGGATGGGTTTCTTTAGAAGGTTCTCAATGTTCTAGACCATGGGAATATTAATGGACCACTTACCCTGCACCAAGCCCTAAGGCATGGCCTGTCTTTTAAGCTTTCATACCAAAACATGGTGGTAGTGTGTTCCCCAAAATATTGTGTACCCTAGTAAACTTATCTGGGGTCAGAGAACAGAACAGCCACTAGATACAGAGGCTAGAAAATGGTGGCACACACGCCTTTAATCCTAGCATTCCAGAGGCAGAAATCCCTCTGGACCTCTGTGAGTTCAATGTCACATTGGAAACAGCCAGGCATGGTGACTCAGGCCTTAAATCCCAGGAAGTGAGGGCAGAAAGCAGAAAGGTATATAAGGCATGAAAAACCAGGAACAAGGCTGGTTAAGCTTTCAGGCTTTTGAGCAGCGGTTCAGCTGAGATCCATTCTGGATGAGGTCTCAGAGGCTTCCAGTCTGAGGAAACAGGATCAGCTGAGGAATTGGCGAGGTGAGGCAGCTGTGGCTCGTTCTGCTTCTCTGATCTTCCAGCATTCACCGCAATACCTGGCTCCAGGTTTGTTTTTATTAATACGACCTTTTAAGATTCGTGCTACACCAAAGGTTACCTCACGCTAACTTTATGTTCTGATAATAATCCAAATTTGTGTACTGTGCATGTCTGCTGTAGGATGAGGCTCTCTAAGCTTTTTCTAAACAGCATCCTTGGGATGTCTCTACAGGCAATGGTGGCTTGCTATCCAGGAAATGGGACAGGTTATGTCCGGCATGTGGACAACCCCAATGGTGACGGCCGCTGTATCACCTGTATCTACTACCTGAATAAGAATTGGGACGCCAAGGTACTGTGCTATAATGGGGGAGGGTGTTGGAGTGGGTTATATAAGCCATAAAAAGTGCAGATCGGGGTGTACTGACAGGAGCATGCCATATCCAATTAGATAAAACATTCAGGCAAACTTTAGGAGAGTCATAGTTTCTAATAGCCCATCTCCACTGTTTTATTTTTTACCTTTCCCATTTGTGGAATTAGTACCAAAGTTGATGAGATTAAAGGCAGTGGCTATAACGTTAATTTGGTGGGGGCGGAGGGAGGGTGATTGTGAAGGTCGGGGGGTTAATGAGGGAGGTAATTCAACATTGGGAGGCAGAGCTGATGTGATTCTCAGCTCAGCATGTAATGTACCCCTTTCCCTCCCAGCAGCAACACTGATAGAATTCCACAAAAAGAGAACTGTGGGACATCAAACGGTCCCTGAGAAGGATTTCCCACATAGTCCTCTTTCTCAGGATGATACAGGGAGCTTTTGTCATTTAGCCTGTGAGTGGCAGAGGTTGTGTGGCAAATTGGTGGATGGTAGTTGGTAGAGATGGAATGGATAGAGAGGTGAGGTTCATGGAACATGGTTTGATCCTTGCATACTGTCTGAAAGTTCAGAATGATGTAGGAGTCTGGGAAATCAGAGAACTTTAGAAGCTTGTTTAGCTTGTGAATTCTGTGCATCTCTGTTGGTTCATAAGTGCAGGCTCTGGCAGGGTAAGGTAACATTGTATCTCTCCTCTCTATTTGGTAGCAAGACTGGAACAGTTCCTTTAGGGAAAAGTGTCTGCTGAGATGCTATGTGAGCAGTTATTGGGCCAACAATAGTAAAGGAGGGAGCATGAAACCAACAGATATTTGAGTTTCTGCCAGTGTTAGATGAGTGTTGTATAGAAACATTGATGTGTGGAGCCTGATTTCTCCCCAGATGATTGTCCCAGCGGGACAAGTAGGTTGTACATATGAAAAGGGAAAAAAGCAGGTGAAGAGAGCGAGAGGTATAGACAGTGTTGTGTACGAGTTCATGGAAGCATCCAGCCAAGGAGGTCAGATGGGCATTTGAAGAACTCAGAGGAATTATTATTGCAGGGGCAGCTGGATGTGGTGAGTGCTTAGACTTAGTATTTGATGGAGCTATGCGATTGCTCAGGATTTGTCTGCTTGCTGTTTTGGCTTGAAGCATTCTGACACGGACAGTTTTGTGTGACGCCCTCTGACTGTGTGCTCTTTTGTGTCTGTGGCCTTCACGGCTGTGGGAGTGGGAAGATGCTGGTCTGAAGTGGATGAGGAGCTGTCGATAGCGAAGTCTGAGATAAGTTTAGCTGAAAGGTATGAGGGGAGAAAATATTCAAACCCACTTAAAGCTGAGGTAGAGGTGGCGTTTCTCTTCGATGGAGCTAACATACCCTTGCTGATAAACTTCGTGTGAGACCAGGAAATAACTAATTCTCTTCTTGGTCTTCAGTTACATGGAGGAGTTCTGCGGATATTTCCAGAAGGGAAATCATTCGTAGCAGATGTGGAACCCATTTTTGATAGACTCCTGTTCTTCTGGTCAGACCGCAGGAACCCACATGAAGTTCAGCCCTCCTATGCGACCAGGTAAGAGCTGGGGCCACAGTTCCTCTTTCAGAACATGTATGAATCCTAGTTCCCTGAGAACTCTTAGAACTCACCTCCTATACTTGGAGGTGCTGGTTGTACCCCAAAACTGATAGGTAAACCTGTTTGGGGTGGTAGAAATTGCAGGGGCTCTTTAGGATTCAGTAATATACAAACCTAACTTCAGTTTAAAGTAACTATTAACTTATTTTCTGTGAGTTGTGCATACTGGTCTCAGTTCCTTAGAATGCTTTTCCCCCTTTACTTCTGTCCCTAACTCTTTCCCTTTAAGGAAAAAAAAAAGAAGCTAACGTTGCTTGGGTGCACTCTAGTGATACCAGCAGTCAGGGGTGTAAGCAGGAAGATTGAGAGTTCAACACGAGCTAAGTGAGACCTAGAGTCAGAACGGTCGAGGAGCAGACAGCAGGGCAAAAACCTAATGGTGGACTAGCCCTGGTTATCACCTGTCAAAAGTTCTGCTCCTCCCAGTGGATTTGCAGTTTGTCAAGCAAATGAAGACCCTTGGGAAAGGAAAGGGTAATTTGTTCTGAATTCATTTCCTTTTGACTCCGGTTGCCCCGGCTGACTTTATCCACGCCATGACAGTTGGATGTTAGAGTTTGCTTGCTCCGTCTGTCCATCCATTCATTCATTCATTTGTGAGACAGAGTTCAGGCTGGCCTGGAACTCACTGTGTAGCAGAGGATGACCTTGAGTATCTGATCCTCCTGCCTCCACCTCCTGAGTGCTGAGATACAGGCATGTGCCGTTGCACACCGTTTTTGTAATGCCAGGACATTATGCACACTATGCAAGCACTCTAGGTTACAATTGAATGTTTTAAAATCCTGTTCTTTCTTTTCTCCCTTCCTTCCTTTCTCTCCTCCTCCTTAGCACGTGGATGTACAGATTTCTAGAGTCAGTGAACATCTTAGAATGGTCTCATCTTAATCTAGAAAGCTCTGATAAAAATATTTATGTCTGCTTCTGCCTCCACTTCTCCGGTATCTCCCAGCAAGCGCTGAGGGCCAGGCAGAGCATAGAGCAATGTAGAGCGGGGCTTGTAGTTGGAGTAGCAGTGAGGTAGGGGACAGCTGAGAAGGGGGCAGTGCTAAACCTTAGCAAGCTTAACTCAAAGCCATATACACAGCCTTCTAGACATCTCCAGTCCCCAGAGACACAGATTTGGTCACACTGTAATGTGCTCTGCACACACAGGCCATTAGTTCTTACCACTGAAGTCCTCTTGTGGCTCGTTTTGTGGGGCTCAATAATAGGACCTTGTTTTGTGGCAGGGTGCTCTTGGTATTTCCTAGTCCCACTGGGACCCATATCATAGGGAAAATATCAGCAAAAGTGTTTAGAAGCTCTTGGGGTTTTTCCTGAAAACTTTAATGAAAACTATTATGGCTAATAATAAAATTTTAAAAATCCAAGCATGAGATAGCTCTAGTTACTGTCTGTTCTGTGGATAGGAAAAAGCAAGTAACAGGACGGTGGAAAGAGCAAAGGCATCAGTACTGAACTGTATCTTTTCACCCATGTCTGAAACGAAAGAGAGCAGGCCTCAAGTTAGAAAGATTCTGTGACTTGTTATCTCCCCTTCTCTGTTCCCTTCCCGTGAGCCTCCGTTCTTTAGCAGGACGAGTCTCCTGCAGTCTTTCCTGTCCAGATAGTATTTCCCACTGCGTCCTTCCCCGTAGACTCACCCGCTGGAGCCCGAGAGCTTCGAGAGCAGGTTCTAATGGGAGTGTTATTGAAGTTCCAATGCCTGCGCTGGCCCGGAACTCATGTGTTACAGGCCGTTTGTACAGACTTGAACCCAAGGGAATGATTTTAAGTGAAAGTGGGAGTGGGCGTCTGATAAGAGGCGGGTTTACAAATGATTCTAATGTGAGCTTCACAGAGTAAACGTAAAGACTTCGGGGTGCTCTAATAGCCTGTGCTTGTCTTTCACAGGTACGCTATGACTGTCTGGTACTTTGATGCTGAAGAAAGAGCGGAAGCCAAAAAGAAATTCAGGAATTTAACTAGTATGTGTCTGATCATTTTCTGTGACTTTAGTTTTTTATATATTACAATACACTGTTTAACCTCAGTTGTAATTTAGCTTCATATATAATGATATCTTGGCTTTCATGCTCCTAAAAAAAAAAAAAAAATCAGAAGGAAATGCAAGGGGCATTCTCCCTTAGGATGCTCACTGATCCTGGTGATGGTTTATAATAGATGGAAATAGCTCATTGTGAATGTTGATGAGTCATGGGCAATATAAAGTTTTGTCCGTGAATTTGGCATTTATACAGAAAATATAGTGGATCCTGGCTGGTTCCAGCAGCTAATTTATGTTGATGTGGGATTTGACTCAGTATAAAATATAAGTATATATAAAGTGGGCTCTTACCAAACCAATGTGACAACATCATTCCTGTCGCCTCCAGCCAGTATTTACAAACCACACTTCTCAGTATCAGTTGCACTAAGTTGAGCATGGTGGAACTAGCACTTTAGAGGCTGAGGCAGGAGGATCATGAGTTTGAGGTCAGCCTGATCTCTACACTAAGACCAGGTCTCCGACTCTCCCATGTCCTGCCTTCCCAGAAAGTTGTACAGATATAGTACTTCTGCCAGACTGGTTTATGAAAAGGTAGATTCCTGGTCCTCCGAATGCAGGAGATTCTGTGTCAGTATCCTTCTTTCTGGTGTCTGCACACCTAAGAACCTTCCAGTGAGAGCTGGAGATGTAGCTCGGAGGTAGAGAGCCTATCTAACACATGGAATGTCCTGGGTGCACTTTTCTGCACTGCCAAATAAATAAATGTATGTTTGTATGAAGAAATGAGTGTAACTTTACCTAACTCATGACATGTTTGACCTCTATGCCTATCAAATGCCAAGGAAGACACCTTTGCAAAGTTCTATCAGGAATCTCAATTTGCTTTATAAAATAGGATGTTGTTTAATAGAGGAGTGTGTGTGTGTGTGTGTGTGTGTGTGTGTGTGTGTGTGTGTGTATGAGAGAGAGAGAGAGAGAGAGAGAGAGATGTGGTGACATAATTCATCAAATTTGACTTCCCTTCCTGACTTCTTCTTTTTTTTTTTCTCCTGTCACCAACCTAGGGAAAACTGAAGACTGACTATGGTATCAACTCCGCTGGCCCCGTTCATAGTAATGGTTCCTGAAATTTTAAGAGTCAAGAGCCAAAGAGTTTCTAAAATCCCCCCTACCGCCTCCATCATTCACATCCCTGTCTTGTTTGTGGTACTTCATGTTTTCTTGCCAGGACTGCGTTGACCTTCAGACACTCTCTTTGCCAGATGAACTCATCAGCTAACTCTAGAAATACCTGCCAACATCTTTATTGGCCAGCGGTTTAACTGATAGATTTGTGGGTACGGCTGTTGAGACAAGACCCCAGGAGCCAAGGAGTGACTCTTATTTGCACTTTATATATACTTCTTGATTTGAAAGGAGGAGTTTTGCAAAACCAACTCATTGGTGACAGATGCCATAAAGAGGCACCCTGAAACCCTAGCAGCAAGAAATGGAAATACATATCATCTCAACAATTTCCAGATATTAACCCAAGACTGGACAGTTACAACAACCTAATGACATTATTACCTCTAGAAAGGGCTGCTGTCACCATGATCAGTGTAGAAGTGTCCCATGGTGGACACGCCTTTTTCCTGGCCCTACCACCTGGACTTTCTAAATCAATGACTTGCTTGTTGAAGATGACACCACCATTATTCTCTATTTTTACTTCTTACTTGGAGAACCTAATTATACAGAGAATAAAACTGGCCATGTAGTTTGGGTTGTTTTTCTGGCATTGAAATTGGAAGTTAAAGGACAGAAATCTTGCTGGTAATTCAGCATTAGCTTCTGCTAACTGTGTGGGCAGAGCAAAGCCTAGTGCTGTGCAATACCCGTGTGTGTGTGTGTGTGTGTGTGTGTGTGTGTGTGTGTGTGTGTGTGTGTTGCACAAGTTGAGAAGAGAGACATGATGGGAAGCATGGGCAATCCCTTCCGTCAGTGTTCCTGTTAACCATTCATGATTAGCAACGACAAAGAGCAGTGTGCTGTGTTCTTGAAAAAGATTGGAAATAAAAAGATCTCAAAGCTGTCAGAGCTCTGCCACATGCCTGCCCCCACCAGCCTTCCCTTAGCTGCCTAGACCCTTGAGAGCAACTGGTTGGTAGTGTGGCTGGACTTGTGAAATTTGCTAGAACTGTGGAAGGTTCTACTCTTGCAGGAAGCAGATGCCACATCCTCTAGAACTCTGCACTTGGCACCTATTTTGTAAAAAAAAAATCCATCCTAGTTTTTGCTTTTACCTCCCCGTTTTTCAAACCTCTTTAATTTCTTGCTAGAATCCCACAAGCAGCACAGACCGGGAAATGTTTTGTGTCATCATGTTCAGATGTACAGACTTTCCAAGAAAGAAGTTGATATTTTTCCTTTAATCATGTTGGAAAGCGCCCAGAAAGACCTTCCATTCCTTCCCACCATGGCTCTGTTTTATTTTATTTAGTATTTTCCACCTCTTCTAACTTACAATGTCATTTCCTTATTTATTATGTTTATTGTCTTGTAGCCTACGATGTCTAGAGTGTTAAGTACAACGAAGACAGGGATTTTGTACATTTCTGATCAATGCAACATATTCCCAGCACCCAACCCAATGCCTGGCATATAGCAAGGACTTAGTAAATACATGCCCAATAAACTCAGTCTCCTCTGTAATGGTTTGATTCACTTTCTTAGTCTTGGGCAAGAAAGGCTTGCTCGATTTTATATCTATGTTTCTAGCATTTAGACTGTTTGCATTTCTTTCTTTCTTGGATCTAGGACAATCTGTGGGTCATGGGGGTCAAACTACCATTTCACAGGGGTTGCATATCAGATATTTACATTACAAGTCATAGCAGCAGCAAAATTACAGTTGTGAAGGAACAATGAAAACAATTGTATGGTTTGGGGGTCACCACAACACGAGGAACTGTATTAAAGGGTCGCAGCTTTAGGAAGGTTGAGGACCACTCATCTAGGGCCTCGTACCGCCCTGGCAAGCACTCTTCCACTGAGTTGTACCATCACGGCCCCTATTTATAGTCATTACTATAAACTGAGACTGACGGCTTTAGAGAGCTCTGGTTGGTCCCAGTGTCATTCACAAGGGCTGTGTCCCACACAGCTGGGACTTGATCTGACTGGGATTGGGAAGAGAAAAACAGACAGACAGACAGATAGACTGGGATCAGGCGGGCTGGGCTCATGCTGACTGAGCACTATTACCTACACAACTGAGAAACCTTATGTACAGCACAGGAGGGGTTAGCTGGTCCCAGGAGGAGACCTCAGCTGTCTCAGGCTGCAGTCCTCTGAGAAGAAGCTGTACATACTGTCGACATGAGGGCTTTGGCATCCTCCGGAGCCTTACCCATACAGGGCAGGCTTTGCCATCCTGTGGGTCTGAGGCACTGGGTCCTTGATGTGGCCGTGCCCATAGCAACAGTACACCTTCACTCAGGACTTCACCCGTGCTATATACATGTACCCAGGGCTGCCTCCCACCCCACCCCACCACGCCCTGCAGCCTGGAGTAATGTTTCCTTTGCAGTTTAGGGGCTGTGAAATACCTGCCGAGACAGTTTTTAAAAATTCAATGGTGGAGGAAGGTAGATAGCATTTCAGGCTCTGTAAAATCGCAAATAGCTTCTCAGGGTTACTAACATCTTAGACTGATAGTGACGGTATTCTGAAGGAAAGTCACATCATCTAATCCCACACTATGAACTGCTGACCCCTCCTGTCTGTACTCACCCCTGAAGAACACAAAAACTGATCATTGCCATGTCCTCTCCTTTACCAAATACCTTCTCACCTCCTTTGAGTTCCTGCCTACTGTGCAGCTGAACTCAAAAGACTAGGGGCAGCCAGCTCTAGCTTGTACTCTCCGGTGTGAGCATGTGTTTCCCGAGATCCCTGTTGAAGCTTCAACCCCAATGCAACAGTACTAAGGTGGGCCATCGGCCATGTAGGTGAGAAGGCCTTGTGGTTCACAGTCAGGAAGAAAGGTGTTGCCTTTAGAGAAGAACTCTAAGGACTGGGTTCAGTCCTTCCCTCGGGCACGTCAGAGATTGACAGTGAGCCTTCCCTCCACCCCGCGGCTCTCGGCACCTTAGCCTGAACTGGCCAAGTTCCTTCAGTACAAGAAGTCAATTTCTGAGATTTATAAACGACTCAAAACAAGGCATTTTGTTAGAGAACAAGAAGATGGGCGCTATCTCCAGTGGCCACAGGAAGGACGTCTCTTGTGTCTGTGGGTCTCTGGACTCAGGTGTTTCTTGATCCGTTTGAGCACGTCAACACTGTCCAGGATTCTGATGAGGGTCTCAGGGAAGCTGTGGTGCATTTGTCTCCCTCTGGGGCTGATACATGTTCATCACGTGCTCAGGATATCTTGGAAACAGCATGGTGTTAGGCACTCACAGTGAGAGGCCCCCCTCCTTTAAGACTCACAGCTTAAAGCAAAGGGATTTGAATACCCTTGTGTACACATGATGAAGTCTGTAAAAGCCAATGTTACAGATTTTAGGGCCTAAGTCATAAGGGCACTGAAGCACATGTCCCGTTCCCAGCAGGTGCCAGTGTGTATCATCAACGGAAACACAAAGTCTCCAGACACTTACTGTCACTGTTATGGTTGCTTTTATTATTATTATTATTATTATTAGTATTATTATTATTAGTTAGTTTTAGTTTTAGTTTTTCAAGACAGGGTTTCTCTGTAGTTTTGGAGCCTGTCCTGGAACTCGCTTTGTAGACCAGGCTGGCCTCGAACTCACAGAGATCCACCTGCCTCTGCCTCCCGAGTGCTGGGATTATAGGCGTGTGCCACCACACCCGGCTGCATTCATTTTTATAAAGTGGGAAAGGTCTTTGTTATGGGGTGAATGTGAAGTGTCCTACGTTGTCTCATGAACCTTCGCTCCCTGTGCTGGCTGGTTTCCTGTCAACTTGACACAAGCTAGAGTCCTCTGAGAGGAGGGGGCCTCAATTTAAAAAAAAACGCCTCCGTAAGATCAAGCTGTTGGTGCGCATGTGGAGCATTTTCTTGTTAGTGACTAATGGGTGGGGGCAGCCTACTGTGGGTGATGGCCTCCGCCCCTTGGCTGGTGGTCCTGGGTGCTGTAATATAAGAAAGCAGGCCGAGCAAGCCAGTCAGCAGCATTCCACCTCGGCCTCTGCTTCCAAACCTATTCCAGGTTCCTGGCCTGCTTGAGCTCCCGCCCTTGCTTCTTTCAGTAATGGAAGTGTAATAGAAATAACCCTTTCCTCCCCAAGGTGCTTTTGATCATGGTGTTTTGCCATAGCAATAGAACCCTAACTCAGACTGTCTGCTTAGGCAACAGAGTTTTGAGAAGTTGGGGAACCCTTGGATGTGGGGCCCAGCTGGAGGTGTTTGGACCCCGGGAGGCCCAGGAAATTGTCCATACATTGAAAGCAGTTCCTTACACCCCTGTTGAGCCCACCACCACATCTTCATCTTCTGAAAGCCCAGGCTCACATCAACCCGTTTTCTTAAGTTGCTTCTTCTCCGGGGTTAGGGAACAGCCACAAGAAAAGAGCTAGAAAGTCATTATGGGTTGTGACCAGCTGTGGTGAATGACCATCATGTGACCATGTGTGACCTCACAAGGAACCATTGTGAGGACTGGGAGCTGTCCACCCATATCAGGCACGGGCTGGGTGGAGCTGGGCCTTACACTGAGGAGAAGCTGTTGGTCGGTTGGCAAGCTGCTGGACTTTCTCCAGGTCTGACAGAGGTGGGTTTTGTTAATCTTCTGAAAGACACTGGTGTTCTGTTTTGAACGGAATGAGCATGGTGAGTGTTCCCCGATTCACTGGTTTGGGATTGTCAATTTTGACTTATATTTTGAGTTATAAAATTTGGCCTTAAATTTAATTTGTGCTTTTACTTCAGTCTAGTTTTTTTATTACACATTTTTCAGTTCTTAACTATTGATTTCCTTTCGTATTTTAATTTTTTTCCCTATCTTAAAACTTCTGTTTGTAGCCGGATGATGACAGCACACACCTTTAATCCCAGCACTGGGGAGGCAGAGGCAGGCAGATCTCTGTGAGTTTAAGGCCAGCCTGGGCTACAGAGTGAGTTCTAGAATGGCCAAGGCTACTACACAGAGAAACCCGTCTCGAAACACAAAACAACCAAAAGAGCTTCCACTAGTTAATATTAACTGCACAGTATAAGGCATTTCATGACAGCACACACCTTGATCATATCCACTTTTAATGTTTTTCCCTCCC
The DNA here is from genome assembly GCF_903995425.1 of Onychomys torridus. Classification (NCBI taxonomy): domain Eukaryota; kingdom Metazoa; phylum Chordata; class Mammalia; order Rodentia; family Cricetidae; genus Onychomys; species Onychomys torridus. Next base: position 23,173,646 of record NC_050456.1, on the reverse strand, counting down.
TCGGTCTTCATTGGCTTAAATGTCCCCCATCATGTTAGGCACCTCCCTCTCTACCATGTCACTTATAGGACAAAAAATGCCCTGGGAACTAAAGGGCTAGCACAGCTTGTCACATCGCAGTGTTAGGGAGGAGCTGCCGTACTTTCGGTGCCCACAAGTAGGAGTTGAAGAAAAAAAAAAATTATGTGTGCAGATGATGAGGTCTGTAGTAATCAAAGTTATTAGAGATTTTAGGGCCAATGCATTCACTCTAACCAGTCAGTGCCCATGTCTTCCTTGTTCCTACTCCTCGTAGTAAAGTCAAAACGGCCTTAGGTTTGAACGTGAAAGGCTCCATACCACCTCATGCGTTTGAACGCGGGTCAGTTAGAGGAAATGGGGGCCTGCCCAATCCATGTAGCCAGCTGCTTCAGACCCATCCTGGAGCCAGGAGTTCTTCCACCTACCTACCATACTTTGCCCATCGTCTGAAAGCCCAAGCCGAAGCAAATCCTCCCTCCCGAGGCTTCTTGTCAGAACTGAGCACCGCCATGAGAAAAGTAACTAATACCGTCTTTGGGGACCGATGGTGACAGAAACCACTTTGGGTTCTTCCCCTGCTCCTCTTGGTCCACCCCTTGCTGTGACAGAACCACCGAGAGGAACATAGACAAGGGTCATAGTCAAGGGTTGAAAATCAGCTTTGTGGCGTTGAACCACAAGAGGGAGCCAGGCTTGAACTCCAGGCAGCTGTGCACAGGAACACCTGTTGTCTGTTGGACGCCAAAGAGGGCAAACTGCCCCTCAAAAAGCAGAGTGGGAGTCTGCAGGGCACAGCCAGCCATGAGGAGAAGAGCCTGTTCCCAGAAGACGCTGGCTTGTGCCAAGGTGCACAAGGTATGCCTCAACCTATCTCCCATGGCGTGAGCCAACACACAGCCAACAAACACGCTACTCCTCTGTATGTGGTACCCACATCAGGGCCAAGAATAGCAGGAAGCCGTGATGACCACAGAGGGCGGAGGGGATGCAGCTCTCAGCAGTAGGGTCTTTGATGGACCCTGCTAGGGGAGGTGTCTGTAGGGCATCTTCCAGGCTGAGAGCCGCTCCCTGGAACGAGCAGCCCTTACACCGTGTGCTGAACGGAGGGGGCTAATCTCTGGCTGCACTTCTGAGGGTGACATCGAATCCATAAGCATGGCCTGTGGTAGAAGAAAGTCTCTGACACCTCACAACGGTCTGAGATGAAAGAAGAGACACATAAGGCAGCTGAAACGAGCCTCCCAAACCCCCAGGTGTCATTGCTGAAGGTCAAAAGATGCTTGAGAGACTGCAGAGATGTGACTCAAGAGGGCTCCTAGTCTCTGTTTTAACGGATAGCAGGTCTGCACTCCGACATTCTGTCCCCAGACCGTTGTGGAGCACCAGATTTTAGTGACCAAATAATGGGAGTGGCCAAATCATTGTCTACCAGCATAGCATCAAGTCCCCGCTGTCTCAGACCTGCCGCGGCACCACATCATGCTCCCAAACCATGACCACCAGGTAAGGGCTGCGTGGTCCCACATGGGAAAGAGGGCCAGAGACACCAAGCCGCTTGCTTGTAGAGCCAGAGCAAGTGTGGGCAAGCAGTGACAACTAAGCCAGTCCTTTGATTTGTAAAGCCAGCATGTGGGGAAGGGGTTTGCATTGTCAGGGAGGGAGTCAGTAGGGAGAAGGCAAGCAAATCAGTGGATCTGACTGGGTGTGGCTGTCTGAGAGACAATGAGTCTTTGGGAGGCACAGAGGCGCTAACCAAGAGGCTGCTGGCTTTCCTGTGGAGGGCTGTTGGGGAATATTGTTTTAATGTGTGTTACTTTTGTTTATGTTGCATTTGTTTAACTCTGTGAAGCTGTGTTACTTTGCCTGTCTAAAACACCTGGTGGTCTAATAAAGAACTAGCCAATAACAAGGCAGGAGAAAGGATGGGCGGGGCTGGCAGGCAAAAAAGGATATATAGGTGAACTCTGGGAGAAAGAAGAAAAAGCAGCAGCCAGAAAAGGAGGAGAATAAGAGGCCCAGCCACCCAGCTACACAGCAAGCCACAGAGAAAGAAATAATGAAAGGTGTACAGGAATGGAAAAAGTAAAAGCCCAAGGGCAAAAGCTAGGTGGGATAAGTTAAGAAAAGCTGGCAAGAAATAAGCCAAGCTAAGGCCAGGCATTCATAATTAAGACTAAGTCTCCATGTGTGATTTACTTGGGAGCTGGGTGTCAGGCCCCCCAAGAGAGTAAAACCCCCCCAAAACAGAGGGCCACATCCATGCTGTTCAGGAGACACTGCCAGATCCTTTGAACTCTTACTCAAGAGAAATGGGTGTCAAGCTGACAAAGCCATCCTGCTCACCCATTGCTTGCATAAACTGTCCCTTACCTTTTCAGTGGGGAAAGGATTCTGTCGCTAGGAGCTACTGTGTACCAGGCTTTTAATACATTTTCATGCAGCCCACAGACATTGACCTTAGAGGACACATTGTGGATTTTCTAAGAGATGCTAAGTAGTTGTTATTGGGCACAGAACGTTTGATCAAGGAATCTTAAAGCTTCATAGTCAGACTTTTGGTTTTAGGCATAATGCCCTTTGTGGTCAGAGGCTGGGAACTTAGAGTTCAGAGGTCAAGTCTAGAACTCTGAGGAGCCATCTTTTCTTTCCTTGATTTTGTGGAACCGTGTGTTCTGTGTGGAGGCTTCTCCTGAGAGAAGAAGGGAGATGGAGGGCAGAGTATGCAGGACCAGGCATGTTGGTGAGGAGCTGTTTAGGCAGTGTGTGCCCAGAGCTGCAGAGCAGCCAACTCATCCCTGCAAACAAAGTCCACTGAGTAGGCCCTGTTGCTCTCTACCTGGGCACATCTCAGGAGAAGGAGACAGTTACTGTACTGCCTCGTTGGCCCTGGAACTCCAGCAGAGCTGTAGGCCTTGGACATAAGGAATAGGAAATTTGTATCTGATTATCCATTTGTCTAGAATGCTCTTCCTCTCTCCTCATCTAAGTGGATAGTCTCTCCTTCATTCAGCCTGAAGGGCTTTCTCTCCCGAAGGGAGCCATAGCCACGTTAGGTCTCCCATCTGAAGTTAGTTGCTGATAGTCAGAATGCATTGCTCATGCCTGTTGTGTTTAGAAGACACTGTAAGCATCAAGGGTTGTCATGTTGGAGAGTACAAAGCCAAGATAAGCAGAGATGGGACATAAAGATTGGAGAATAATTACTTCTTGCAGCAGGTTAGGAGAGCATGGTCTTCATTCTGAAGGCGCCGTCCTCCTTGAATATAGAAAGCACGGTATTCAGGGAGCTTCCTTGTGTAAATGGATGGGTAGGTCCATTCTTGAGCATGCTCAGTGAAAGGATATGCCACAGCCCTGAGCATGCTCAGTGGAGGAAGCCATCACAGTCTTGAGCATGCTCAGTTTAAGGTCATGAAGCTCATGCTTAAAAGATTAAAATGATGGAAATGCTTGTGGCTATGGCCGTGCTCAGTCTCCAGTGTAACTCCAAAGCTGAAACCAGAGGAGGGGACACTTGGGAGGCACACTGACACGGGAATCTGTCCAAGAAGATGCCTGCTTTGGTTCACGGCTGACAGCACCTCCACGGATGTGCGGCCCGTACTGCCACCTCGAGCACACACGACTCAGGGAGTGGTTTGAACCTGGGCAGCCACCTCTATTGGGCCCCACATTCCAAAACAGCTGGTGAGCCGTGTCCACACCCTGGAAGTGGAAGTGGAACACAGTCATGACATGTCAGGAAGGCGCGAATGCAAAGTCTGTGTCCCGTCTGGCCCTTGTGTCTGGTCTCTCTATTCCTCTGCAGGGCTTGCAGGGATGTTGCTGTACGCCTGAACATTCCTTTTGTGATCTATTTGTTCTTCACCCTCCAGTGTCAGGGAAGTTTGCCCCTCCTCTGGCTTGTTCATGGCTCTGCCCCAGTCCTGGAGTGAAGTGTGGGTACCCTGTTCACAGACGTAAGGCTCAGTGAGCCCTCAGTCTCCATGATGGACCAAAGGCAGATTGCAGTGTGATGGTGTGTGTTTACTCATAACCATGTATGGCTTATTTCTGTTCACGGACCTCCACGCTTGCAGAGCACAGATGGTGTCTAGCTGGCACTAACCAGACAAGAGACGCCACAGGCTCCTTTCTGCTATTATTGTCAGACATTGTACTTACATTAGGCAGGAGGCTAGCTCCAGGAGGAACTGTCAGATCGGCCTTCCAGTATAAGGCATAAAGAAGATCATGGGCCTGCTCGGGGACCTGAAACAGAATGGAAAGATGGTGGTAGTTGATTGATGGTCCATGTGGTAGTGGTCACTCCATCTCAAACCCGGATGCAAAGATGGTGGTGGTCCATAAACTAGGGCTGTAGAACAGCGGGTGGTATTGGTTGGTGAGCTGGAGCAGTTTCAGCTCTCACCAGTGACTTGCAGCCCAGGGATCATGTGAAGAATGCGGCTACTCTTTTCTCATGAAAACTATTGAACTTTGGGGGTGCTTAATCACTACCTATAGCTGGATGTGGCAACACCCACCTTTAATCCCAGCACTTAGAAGGCAGAGGCAGGTGGATGTCTGTTAGCTCAAGGCCAACCGTCAATAATCAGACAGCTCCACAGTCCTAATATTCTTTCTACAGTTTGACTGGCCAGCATTGCCACACCCAGCAATGTTTACTCCTCTATATAAGGCTGGGTGAGGTCCCTCAAGAATCTTTCAAGTTTCTGTTCTCCTGGACATGTGACCGTTCATCACAGTTGCGCTGGATGGAACCTCAAGGGCAGGTTAGTGAGATTATGCATCAAGAAGCTCCTGAGCCCATTTCCAGGTGGATGAGAACATGCCAGTCTATACAGCCTAGAAGAGACAGGACAGGGAGCTGAGATCAAGGGGGGCCGGTTGACATCTCTGTGTTGACTCTGGCTTTGCAAACTCTGAGCTGCAGCAATGTGTCCCCATAAGTCCCCTGGGCCTGGAGTATTTCCTCAACCTATGGCTTGGCCATCTTCATAATGCGCTCATATTCAGGCTGAGTGGAAATAGCACACATCGCCAGCGGTCTTCAGAGCCCTGCTGAGAGGTACCAGAGTGGGAAAACCCTTCAGGCAGGTCACCCTATGGGAAAAGCCGGTGCACGATGGTAACCACACCAGCTCAGGAGGCTGAACCCTGCAGAGCTGGCGATGACATTGCAGTCCAGACACCTGGGCCCTGGCTGTACCACCCTGCTTCAGGCTCACTATTTTCCCTTTCCGAGTCTCAGTTCCCCATCTATGACAACGAAGTCCACTGTTTAACAGTGAGCTTTATATGCCTGATAAAGAGTTCCCATAAGAAGCCACAGAAACGAGACATCACAGAAGACAGCTGATGGCGAAGACCATACACAACACAGTGAAGGGGACACAGAGAGACACGCCTGGACACTGGCGGTCAAATGTGTCAGCAGAGGAACCAGAGGAACGTTCATCAAACTACTATAGAAAACCACAATCCAACACGCACTCGCCAAAGTGGTCCAGTGAGGGAAAATTGAGCACATTAAATGTTGGTGAGGATGAAACCTCTTATCTACTGTGTGAGGGTTGCTAAGTGCTACACACACACACACACACACACACACACACACACACACAAGTCCTTTTGATTCAGCAATTGTATCCATGGGCTTCTATGAAGTCAAACATAGCAAATAATGGCAGAGAGCTAAATCACAAACTGCTAAGCACTGCTTCTCACAACACCTCCAACGACAGCACTCAGACGCCTACCAAGCCCGGAACTGGCTGGGGAAGTCGATCTATACAACAGCGTACTACAAGCCAATGTTCACCACAGGCTAGGGGAGCTCACGAAGATACAGGCTGGAGAGAGGCATCAGGGCATAAAGTGTGAGAGCGTGAATACGTGCGTTCACATGCAGTGTACCCACATAAAAGCTAGTCACAGTAGGAGAGATGGAGAATGTCAGGCCCTCTGCCAGCCAGTTTACCTAAAAATGATCATCTCTAGGCTGGAGAGATGGCTTAGCAGTTAAGAGCTCTGGCTGCTCTCCTGAAGGAGCTGGGTTTAATTCCCAGTAACCACATGGCAGCTCACACCTGTCTGTAACTCCAGTTCCAAAGGATCCAGTACCCTCACACAGACATACACGCAGGCAAAACACCAATGCACATAAAAGTGAAAATTTAAAATCTTCCTCCTCCTCCTCCTTCTCAAGTCAAATTTATCAAGTTTTTCATGTTTTTTTTTCATTTCATATTTAAGAGTTTCATAAAGATTTTCTTCTGCATTTTCTTTGAGAATTTCATCTTACAGCTACCAAGGATTGAACTTAGGACCCCCATGCCTGACAGTCCCATGCTCTACCACTGACGTGAAGCCCTAGCCATTTTTTGAAAAAGTTTAAGGCTCTTACATTCAGGTATATAATTAACTATGCATTCGTGTTTAAAAAGCATTGAATAAGGTAACTGATTTTTATTATGTGTGTACATTTGTCTTAGCATCGTTTATTGGTGAAATTAAAAGAAATGAAGACAGAAGGTGGGGGAGAGTTTGGAGGAGGAAATTAGCTATTCTCACATGGAGTTAGGTTGGCACTTTGCTTAAAAACAAATGGACAATGGTATAGGGATTTAATTTGAACACTTTTTCCACGTACTGTCCAATGCCTAGACTCGTTGATGCAAAAGGCACAACTTATGAGGAGAATGCGAGATGAAATGTGTAAAATTAAGGAATTTTAGAGAGCCCAAATGTCAAATCACTGGTGGACAGACCAACATGAACTCTAGAAAGTGCCTCTGAGCCTGAGCTCTTCAGTCTAAGAGGTCTTCAGGTCGGCAGGGATCACTCTGATGCTGTCGTTAGGCGTCAAGTCACTAGAGCTGGCAGCAGCCAAGCGTCCCAGCAAGGGTTGGAGTCCAGTGGCCTAAGCTAGAGAGCTGTCTGGAGAAAGGCTGTACTGGCACCTAGTCCTGGTCCTGGCCTGGTGGTTTTCTACTCATTCAGGCCAAAGGCTTTCTTTACACAGGTTCTGAGCCAGCATGGAGCCCTCACTCTCTAAGTAGGGCACCACCCACTGCTCTGCTGGTCCAAAGAGGAGGATAATTCAAAACATCATCTTAGGAGTCTCCTTGGAGAACCTGGTTTCCAAGTAGGTCATGTAAGAGGCATCTTGGATCAGGAGATTTGGAAGCAGCATGGGGTCGCAGTCAAAAGCTTTGGGAAAGTCACCAGACAGCCTGGGGTCGCACAACAGGTGTTTCATCCAGTTCATGAGCTCATGGCTCTTCCTGCACAGGGCATGGTTCTCTTTGGGGAGTTCCTTCATTATCTGGAACAGCGCATCAATCCTTGCTACTGCACCGTGAGCTGCAATCCCCAAACCCACCCTGCCAGGCTGAGTTAGTTCATTTTAGTTGTTGACTGGATTAGGGGCGCAGAGAAGTTGCAAAGCACTGTTTGAGGTATGTCTATTGAGGGTGATTCTACAGGTTATCATGGGACTGAGTGGATAAGCCCAACTTGGTATGTGAACATAGGGTAGGACACAGAACAAACACAGAAAGTGACTTAAGTCCCACCAAGCAGAGGAGCTAAAATGTCTAGGATGCAATAAAATCCACTAGTTAGATGCTGTAAAATATGGAAATTATAGAACAGAAAAAAAAATACAAGTAAAATGTAAAAGCTCAGTGGACAGGGGCTGAGGAGATGCTCAGTGGTTAGCAGTCCTTGTTGCTCTTGCAGAGAACTCAGGTTCAGTTCCCAGCGCCCACAGGATGTCCATAACTTCAGTCCCATATATTTTGGCACCTTCTGGTTTCCTCAGGCACCAAGCATGCCCACAGTACACATACATGCAAGCAAAACACTCATACACATAAAATTAAAAAAAAAAAAAATCTTAAGGAAAAACCAAAACCAAAAACAAAACAACAACAACAAACCCAAACTCCTCATTGGACAGACTCAGAACTACAATGAGGACTACAGAACCTGAGGATGTAATGATATCAGGGTTCATCAACCTGGAAACCAGAGGTAAATAAATGAAAACAAATAGAACACTCAGAGCCTTAGTAACCTGTGAGAAGCATTCACCTGAACAGCCAAGTAGCTAAGATTCCTATCATCTGTGTTCCAGAAGTTAATGGGAAAAGAGAGTGGGCCCCAAAGTCCTCAAATAGTATCTGTCAATCTCCCCAATCAAGCCAGAGACAAAACAAACAAACAAACAAACAAAACCCTCAAAATCCTAAAGGTAACTGTAGCTAAAGGTTAAGCCAAAGCATATTAATAGTAAAACACATAGTAATTAAACTTCCAAAAAAAAAAAGTAAAGAGAAAAAATTGCTGAGACAAAAACTGTACCCGTTCAGAAGATGAGTGATTGACAGCAGATCTGAAGTCAGGACCGGAAGTTAGTGGCACATCTGTCAAGTGATAACGGAGGGTGAGGAGTCGGGGGGAGGGGAAGGAGGAGAAGGAAGGAGGGGAAGATCTATTAACCATGAGTCCAAAATCTGAGAAAACAATCCTGCAGAGATGGAGGGTGTGCAGTGAGTTGGCTTACTGGATTAAGGGGCTGGCTGTCAAGTCTGATGTTCTGGATTTGTTCCTCAGGTCCTGCATGGTAGAGGGGGAGATAGACATATAGACATGGTAGAGGGGAGACAGATCTCCTCTTTTTTTTTTTGAGACAGGGTTTCTCTGTAGCTTTAGAGCCTGTCCTGGATCTCGCTCTGTAGCCCAGGCTGGCCTCGAACTCAGAGATCCGCCTGGCTCTGCCTCCCACGTGCTGGGATTAAAGGTGTGCGCCACCACCACCCGGTTCAGAGAAAGAGAGAGACAGAGAGACAGAGAGACAGAGAGAGAAAGAGAGGAGAGAGTTGTCCTCTGTCCTCCACACACCAATGTGATGACAAGTGTGCCCACAGAGAATAAATGAATCTTATAAAAACAAAAGTAGAGGACTGGAGAGATGGCTCAACAGGTAAAGCACTTGCTGTGCAAGTTTGAAGACCCAAGTTCAAATCCCCAGGACCCCTGTAAAGCCAGATGCAGTGGAATGCATTTATAGTCTCGGTTTCTATAGAGACACGGGAAGTAGTCTACCTCTGAGAGGGTAGATTCTCAGAAGTGTGCTGACCAGGTAGCCTGTGTAATAAAGACGTTCAACCTTGATCAAGGGGCAAGTCAGGGACGGAAGGGCGTCCTCTGCTCCGCTCACCAGCGCTCACATCACACACACACAAAGGAGGTGCATAAGACCCTCTCAGAAGAAAGAAAACTAAGAATGTACTGTTCAGTCACCTCCCTTAAAGACTGGTCTCGGGTTGGGGATTTAGCTCATGGTAGAGCGCTTGCCTAGCAAGTGCAAGGCCCTGGGTTCGATCCTCAGCTCAAAAAAAAAAAAAAAAAAAAGGACTGGTCTCTGAGCCTAGTGGCCAAGTGTGATACAGATGCCCCCTCTGTCACTGAGCACTCCTCAGACACTTATTCTCTATGCTTTGATCAGTTTTGAATTAGAAAATTAAATTTTCACACATACGAACGTGAATGACTGTCCGTACACACCTTGTAACCTTAACAACGATAAAGGGGGTAAGGGGGCCGAGACGGCTCAGTCCTCAAAGTGCCGGCTGTGCCAGCAGGGTGGCCAGTTTTCCAAGCCCAGGACCCAGGTGAAAGCAAACCAACCTGGGACGCTGAGGCAGCATTGTCTTGGAGGCCCCTCTGGAGAGAGGAGCCAGGGCCTGGGGATTAAACTTGGGTGGCCATGGTTTGCAGCAAACACCTTACCTCCGGACCATCTCCCAGTCCCTATTCGGATGTTTCAAGAGAACACACATCTCTTGTGTAATTAAAAACAAAAATGTAAAGAAAAATCTAAGGCTGCTCATCCCCAGGAAAGACTAAGGACCTTGCAGGTCAGATGGCCACACATAGGTACCAGGTGATAAGACAGATGAAGGAATGGCAGCCTAGTTACAAGTCCTTCACCTAATGTCGACTCTGGGGCAGTCAAGGGTTGTCTTCTCTGGAACAGAAAAGACAGGTGATAGCCACTACCCCTGGGCCCCAAACCCTGAGGGCTTAGGTGCTGTTGTGACTCAGAGTCACTCAGCAGGGGTCCAGCATGCCTCCCTGGAGATGACTTGGTTGTAGGCTGTACGTGGAGGCCATGCCTCAGACTTTGCTGCAGTGCCATGGGCTGAGGCACCAATGTAACCCTGATTTTTCTGGAAGAAGTTGGAGTCTGGGCCTGCCTTCCACTTCCCCAGAGGATGGGGGTCACCCTTACAGAAGAGGCTGTTGGAAATTTTCTCAGAACTGGGTCTCAGAAGGTGACTCCCATCAGCTGGCACCTGGAGTCTGTTCTATTTCAGCTCCTCTGGGTGGGGACTGTTGGAAGGCATGGCCAGAGCATCCAGGCTTCTCGGCGCAGCTTCCAGGAAGCTGCCGAGGCTGGTGTAGAAGGTCAGCCCTTCCCTGGGAAGACTGTTTGTGGGTTCTGCAAGACAGCCCTGGTAGGATTTCACTCAGTCTCCAGGCCCTGCTGGAGCAGAGAAACAGCCTATGGCTCAAGGGGGATGTGGGCCTGTGCTCTGGCCTGGGCCTGCTGTCTGTATAATAGCGTCCACACACTTACGGCCTGCCCGGTGCAAGTGGTATACACCTTGTCTAATTCTCCCAGCAGCCCTGGGACGGAGGGCATAACAACTGTTTATTGCTCTCTCATCTCTGGATTTTGTTGTTTTCATTTTAGCATTATTTTGACCCCACAAGGGACATGACTCTTTAGCCTTTGCGTATTCTTTCCAGACAAAGGTCCCCTAAACTAATGGACCACACAAAAAATCTCTTTTCATGCACACTAATTTTTCCTGGCTGATCTGAGGCCTGCAAGACCACACTGGAAAATGCGATTCTCAGTGTCTGCTCGCTGGTCCCTTGCTTTCACAGCCCACTTAGGGGAGGACTTGGTCCTGCTGAGGGAACATTATTTGGCAAATAATCTGATCAATTTCATTTATATTCCTGGCAATGAAATGTTAAGAGCCTACCTCACCGTTACATCATCTGGATAGAGCGGAGTCCGCAGGAGGAGATTAAATTTTGGAGCAAAGATCCAATTTCATGGAAATAAAATGCCTTACCTAAGTACATTTTAAAACTCTTTAGTAGAGTAGTTAATACCAATTAAATTGTGGGCTGTCTGAATCATGAATTATCAATTCGGACATGATTTTGTTTTTCTTCTGTAAGTAACTCAGGGTTGTTGTTTTTTTTTTTTTTTTCAACCTGGATTCAGCCATTCAGTCTTGAAATTTCCTGTGTTGCTTAGAAAGCAGTGATGGGAAATGCCACACCAAGTCAATCCTTTGTGTAAGACAGGAGCTGGCATGCCAGGTACATCTAGGCTTGATCAAGTGCAAGGGTTATACTCAACAAAGCTATTTCAAATAAAAGGAATAAAAAATGCACTTGGCTTCTGCCCTGAAGTTTTTGAGTGGCGTGGAAACAACATTGGCCAGCCAGTAGGGTGGTTAGAGACCTAACAAACGAGCAGAAACCGAGAGTTTCCTTCAAGCTGAAGCCGTCTACCCTTGGACTCAGTTGAGTAATAATGCGCTGGTTTGCATTCAAGGGCCAGGCTGGTCTTGTCCCATCCAAGCATGACTTTTAATATGTTGCTTCTCACTGTGTCCATGGGTGGGTCCTCTGAAAGGCACCCTTCACTGCGGGTCAGGGTCATTGCCTTTACCTACAACAATGGGTAAGCTGGAGTCCTCAGAGGAGACCCGTGCATGCAGGGTCTGCGCTACGTGCACACATGGGTGTTCTTTGCAACCACGGTGCGGCAGCTCTTCCTCTTTCCCAGCTGAGGAAACTCCTCAGAACAGTTAGGTGGCTTTGCCAAGGTCACCGCGATGGCGCAGCACAGCAGAATTGGACCCCAGACCTCCAGGTCCTTGGCGTTTCTTTTCCTTCCTGCAGGACAGAGGGTAAACAAAGCAGGAGTGAATGGGGTTGGAGGAGGCGGGATTTAAATGCTCAATGCCTTTTCTTTTTTTCTCTCCCCGTAACGGGGGATAACGGGTTATTCATGAGAGTTCCAGGCCTAGCCTCCTAAAGGAGTGCTTATTCAGTAAAAAGCACGCAGGCAGAAGCATCATTCTTGAATTCTTCTTGCTTCTTAAATAAGATCTCCTTTGCCTGCCTCATAAGACAGTGGAAGGTGGGGTGGGGCTTTGGGTTTCTAGCCAACACTGGCCTCTTGGGCATGAGCTGTTTAGGGTCCATCCTCACCAGGAAGATAGAGTTAAGCAACACTGGCCATTTGGAATGGAGAACACGAGGGTGCAGTTTGGAGCATTTGGGCAGTGTGCCTGCTGCCTCCCTTATGTTCCTATGTCAGATATGCTTTCCAGGGAGGCAAGGAAGCATTACCTTTTCTTCTTGACAGCCTTTCTGGAAAGAGTTGCTTCTTACACTCCTGAGTGCCAACTCTTTTTGGAAATCTCATTATCTCTCTCTCTCTTTCTTCCTTTTAGACAGGGTCTCTCTATGTAGCTCTGGCTGTCCCAGAACTCACTTTGTAGACCAGGCTGGCCTAGAACTCACAGAGATAACCCTGCCTCTGCCTCCCAAATGCTGTGATTAAAGGTGTGCCACTACACCTGGCTCTTTGTGGGAAATTTATAGAGGTCATTTTGTGGCTCTTCTTAAAAAGACATCTGAGATATTTAGGAAATAGTGTTGTATCTTATTGGCAACGTTTTACCAACGTATAAAAGCAGTTGAGAGGCATTGCTTTAGAAGTGGATAAATACTGAGTTGATTAAGACACTCCATGTGTCAGGAAGTCTCAGTTTTGTGTCTGTTTCTTGAGGGGAACCTTGTGACGTTAAAAGGTGACTTGGGATTAAGGAGTAGAGGCCTTTTGTCTCTTGAGGACTTCTGAGAAACAGGACATAAGAGGTGAGTGTCTGGACTTGGTGTACTGGTATTTCAGCACGTTGGAGTAGACGCCTGGTAGCTCTGGAAGCCTCTGGTCTTCAGAGCTGGGGGTGGCCAAGAAAGGACCAGGGGCTTGGGGAAAGACCTGAAGATTCACCAACTATCTGGATTCTGCAAATGTTACTGGGTGTGTGCCATAAAATGCTGGAAGTAGGAATTTCCCACTAAACGTTCTCCATAGACGTTTCTTTTTGCAAACAGAGGGAATGCCACGATTCTGAAAAGGTGGAGGACAAAGTGTTTCCCTCCCCATACACAGTGGCTGCCAGTATATTACTGATGGGGACTTATGCCTCAGAGAATTCTCTGATGCCGGGCTTCTGAGTGTGCTGTCTCAGCCAGCACCCCAGCAGCCCCCCAGCACGCACGCCCTGTGTGTTTGCATGGTCATTTCCTCCTATTTTTCTGCTTATTCATCCCCTGGCCTGTGTTCCTCTTGACAGCCACCCCCCTCCTGTGGTGAGAGATAACATTCTCAGTACTTAAACCCATCTGATAAGTTCTAATTTTAGCCAAGCCCCATGGCCTTTCCTCCTGGCTTCTTACTTTCTTAGGCCCTGTGTGGCTTTCTTGGCTGCTGGCTGACACCTTCGTGCCAGGGTTTTCCTAACTGGCTGTGTTGAGCAGGACCTGGGAAGGTGGCATGACTTCCAGGGTGGGAACACTTTCTCTTGGGTGTGGGGTGCTGTTTTTAGCAGGGCCATTCGCTCTTACCTCCTGCTTCCCCTGCATGGTGTCTGTGAATTTCCTTCTGTTGGTAAATCTATGTTATCTTGATGAAGGACACCCACTTAAAAAAAAAAAAATCAAGACATCTGTGACTTCTGATGATTAGCAAGGCTGCCTGGCAGCAACAATGCCCCGTTGCCACTAAGACTTCCACAGTCTGACAACTTACCCTTCAGTCTTCAAATTGAGATTTAATTAAAGCATCCCGCTGTTCCCCCAAATGAAGGGAGAGGGTTCCGTTTTGGGGTTTGGTGTTCCATGATGTCTGTCTATTGCTTTCCCAGATAGTATGTGGGAAATAAACTTATCTCAGTACTTAATATACACACGTTCTTTTTCCCTTTATAAGCCTTTGGCCCAGCATGCCCCTTCCTCAAATATAACCAAATATGGGTCCAACCAAAGCTCTTCTGACTGCAGAAGATTGCAGTAAAGAGTTTGGAAGAGAGGACAGGGCCTGCCTGGCAGCATTCCCTGGAGGGGGTGTACATGGGAACACTGCTGCCTAGAGACTTGAACTTGGAGGCCTCTGACTTCATTTAGCTCTCAATGGACCAGTTCTCTCACTCAGCTCTGTCATCCATCATGCATGTGATCACTATAGCATTGTAAGCAGTGTTGGGACATGGGTTAGCTTCATTAGGTGGAACACTCTTTCCAAATGACTTACTACTGATGAAATCTGTGTAACTTATGGTGTGATGGACTCGATGGCATGGTTTCGGCTGTTTGGTTGTTTCAGTGGGGGCTGTGGGCAGGTCAAACAATTGGAGCTATTCCTTTCCTAGAGCTAGACCAAGGCAGAACAGATAAGTAAGAAATTTCTAGGTCAGAGAATTATACCTCAGAGTATGCAGAAGGTCCTGGGTTGGCGCCTCAACTCTGCTGAGGTATAGAGGTAGATTCCTATGTTTGTCCAAGGTCTCTAGAGTTATTAGTCGTTCAGGGTTCAGATCAGGATTTAGTATGTCAGTCTATCTTACCCACCTACATCCCACAGAGGTACTGTCTTAGCCCATTTTTCATTCTTATAATAAAATGCCTGAAGCAGGGTAACTTTATAAAGCAAGGAGGTTGATACAGCTCCCAGTCCAAGATCAGAGGGCTCTATGGGTTCTGCCTAATGGTAAAAACCATTGTGGTGGGAGTGAGTGTGAGAGCCAGTGAGTGACTCAGGAGCCATGACTACTCACCCTCCAGCAGATCAGCGCGTGCTTCAGAGCAGAGCTCAGTGACCTCAGACACTCCTACCACCTCTGCATGGCCACATGGGGAGCAAGCTTGGACCAAGCAGATTGCAGGGTCACTTCTGCTCTTTGCTAGCAAGGACAGAAGCACGTCCCAGTGGCCTGCCTCCTGAGACAGATAGCCTGCTCTGCTGAAAATATGTTCATTACCTTACAAGTGTTACTCACTTTGCTGAAGACTCTGTTGCAGCAGCCTGAAGGACCAGAGTCCTTCAGCCCCTATCTTGCCACTGCACTCTAAAGCTGGCTGAGGTGTGGCCGCAGAATGCTGAGAGAAAATGTCTTAGTCAGGGTTTCCATCAGTGTGAAGAGACACCATGACCACAGCAACTCTTACCAAGGAAAACATTTAATTGTGGGCTGGCTTACAGTTTAGAGGTTGTCGTCATGGCAGGAAGCATGGCAGCATGCAGGCAGACATGGCGCTAGAGTAGTAGTTAGGAGCTCTACATCCAGATCTGAAGGCAGAGGGAAGAGAGAAATTCACACTGGTTTGGAGTTAAGCATCCTATGTTGTAGTGGATAGCCATCCCAGCATTGGCCTGGAAGTTCCAACCCCCATTGAGGCTTCAGTAATGATCACGCCCACAAGGCAGGGCAGAGGAGGGAGCGGAAGACCGAGGAGCAAGAGGAGGTGGCTCTCTTGGTTCCGGGACGCTGGACACTGGAGGTAGACCGAGCAGAGTTCTCCAGAGAACACCGCCGGACTGCCCTATACCTTTGCCAGACCCTGCAACCTACCCCTTCATTTGTAAGTTACCCCACAAAATAAACCTCCCTTTTAACTACGTGGAGTGGCCTTAATAATTTCACCAATATCTGGTGCCCCACGTTGGGTGCCATTTGTAGTTAGAGTTTTCCTGCCTGGCCCAGTCAGGACAAATCTCTCTTACCCGCCAGTCCCACAGTCGCTCAGACCCAACCAAGAAAGCACACAGAAACTTATATTGCTTATAAACTGTATGACCGTGGCAGGCTGCTTGTTATCTACTTCTTCTATCTTAAATTAACCCATTTCTTTTTGTCTATACTTTGCCACATGGCTTGTGGCTTACCAGTGTCTTTACATATTGCTTCTCATGGCAGCAGCTGGTGGTGTCTCCTCCCAGCCTTCCTCTTCCCAGCCTTCTCCTCTTCCTTGTCCCGCCTACATTATCCTTCCTGCCTGGCCACTGGCCAATCAGAACTTTATTTACACAGAGCGATATCCACGGCACTTCCCCTTTTCTTTTTTTTTTTAAGGAAGGTTTTAACTTTTACATAGCACAATTACATATAACAAAACAATTATCAAACAAGAATTATAGTTACAGTATTAAAGAAGATATCCTATCTATCTTATATTTGTGAGTCTAAAGTTTTATATCTAACTTATCTTGTATCATAACTGAGGAAATTATAACTATCTAGTCTTTAACCACATCAAAGACCTCAGAAGGATATAATATTATCTGAGAAATGGGAGAAGGACGCAAGCAACTTTCGGGAGTCTTGCAAGAGTAGACAGAGACAGCTAGCAGCCTGGACAGTCACCTAACATTTCTCAGTATCGTTGGTGCATTCAAATTGGCTACAGGCCTAGAGTATCTGACAGACCATTTTCAGAAGCAGGAATTCTGAAAGACCATCTTACCCTGTCTTGGCAAAGTATGGTGGTTGCTTACATTGTGTCCCACTTGTCCAGAAAGGACAGCATTTGTACTGTTAGTAGTTGAGGCAAGGGCAGTTCTTTGCCCAGTAGGCCATTTTGTGCCAAGAAGACAAACTTCCAAATGGAAATGTCTTAGAAGCCCAACATTCTCTTGGGATCAAATTGGTGCTGCCAGGAGCAATTGTGTCTCACGTCAACAGAATTCTAAATTATTTAAATGCCATATTCTCTAGGTCCATGAAGTGTTTGAAGATTACCTGTCCATCTGACCTATGTATTTATAAATCTGGATAACCTAACTAACATAATTATAGAGGTGACAAGCATAGGTGACAATAACTCTGTAAGTCTCATCTACCTAAACAACCTAAGGACTAAAGCTTCCTATAAATAAGGCAAAACTACGTGGAGTGGCCTTAATAATTTCACCAATACTATGTGGACCATTTTTATTCAAACCATCACAGATAAGGATCCCAGGGAGCAGGGCTCTGGCTGAGGAGGCCAGGCAGGCCCACAGACCTGAGCCTACAGTACTTCCTTCTCATCTCACTTCCAATCAGGTCTCTCATTGGAGCTGGAAGGATAACAGTGTTAGACACTGTCCTTCCCATCTTGCTCGTTATCAGCAGGAGGAGGTGGTGACACCAGATGGTGGCTGACTTTGGAAGAGTCTCAGATTGAATTCTGTCATTGCTGCTTTGGAACAAAAACAAGAGACTAGAAAGACCTTTGGCTGGTGAGATGGCCCACTGGGTAAACACCCAATCCTGAGGACCCAAACCCAGGTTTAAAAAGCCAGATGTGGTAGTTGGTGTCTGTAATTTTAGTATTACCTCTTTTATGGGGAGATGGGAGACAGAGACAAGAGAAGCAGGCAGAGACAGGAGAATGGGTCTGAAGTGTGGGTATACAACACAGTGCCACAAATAACAAGAGAGACCCTGCCTCAGAAACAAGGTGGAAGGAGAGACCCAACTCCCCAAATGATGTTCTCTGACCTATACATACAAGTCATGGCACACACACCTGCACACATACACATCTGCACACACACACACACCTGCACACACATACACACCTGCACACACACACACATACCTACACACACACACACACCTACACACACACACACACCTACACACACACACACACCTGCACACACACACACACCTGCACACACACACCTGCACACACATACACACCTGCACACACATACACATCTGCACACACACAGAATAAGAATGGACTTCCAATAAGGACAACACTTACCTGGGTTTCTGATCACCTTTGTGGTGGCAATATGGACGTTTTTCCTCTATTATTATGATGATAGGGAGGGTAGGAGTAAGAAGACAAAATCTAACACTGTACCCAAGCTGACCTCAGATTTGCAGAAAGACTCCTGCTTCCACCTCCCAAGTGCTGGAATTACAGGTGTAATTAAAGGCACACTGCTGTTTTCTCTAATTCCAAACACACAGTTGGCATGCCATTCTGAGTACCTGGATGTATGGACATGGGTAAAAACCATGAGCCTTTGAAATAGACCTTATGGGCTGTGTGACCTTGAGTAAGCTCTACTTGCTGTGTGCATCTTTTCCTTCATCTATAAAATGAGGCACTTTCCCCAAAGGCTTCTATAAGGCTTGTTCAGTGAATATTTGTAGGGTCTCAATGTAAGAGACATTATTGTCAAGACTCCATAGTGTCACATCCATGGGTGCTAGATTCACGTCTGATAAACCGGTGTAAAGGGAGATAGTAACTTGTTGCCAAACACAGGAGTGGTAGACACAGTTTTCCTGCTTCTCTGTACAACTGCAGGTCTGTGACTCCGATTCTCCAGGGAATGGGGCATTGGAGCAGAGAATCCAAGTGTCGGGTCTTGTCCATGTCAAGCATAAGAATGGCATCAGGTTCTGACCTCGGGAGCTTGTCTGGAGGGGCGTGGCAGAGGGTGCAGCCAGCTGGGTGGTGGCTACAGCATTGTTCCTTCCATGGCTCTCCTGACTTGGTGGTGAGTGGCCTAAGCAGATGAAGAAGACCTGACCCACTTGAGCACTTAGATCCACACAAATCCAATCAGGTCCTGGAAACTCCCGAAGAAGCCTGGCCTTGGCAATGACCTATACAAATGAAAGTAACGTTGTTATGAAGTTTCCTCTTCAAGGAGAGTAATTACATCAAGGCCATTTCTTACCCTATTAGATTATGGCCAGCTGCCTCTAAAAATAAAAGCACTCTGCATTTACTATAGGTCAAAGTTAACGTTTTCTCCAAATTCCAGCCAGAGCCGTGAAGGTAGAGACGATCACAAAAAAACAACTTCAAAGCCACGAAGGGTGGACATTGGTGACATTCAACCACCAGTGAGTGCTATGCTCTTTCAGAGTCGCAGCCCTGAAGGGTCTTGTAAATGTCAGCCAGAGTCTCCTTCCCAACACCAGGGGGACCTTTTTCTTTCTACAAAACCACTCTCTCGTCATGATTAAGGCACATTGTGTGTCTCTGCCACAGGAGAGGACGTGAGATGATTCCAGTGCCAAGGTTCTGGACCTATGAATTAGTCTCTGCTGCTGTATTCTCAGGCTCTGACAGAAGGGAAGGACACTGATCCTGAAAGTGAGGCAACTTGGTTTGACAAGTGAGCTAGATGTTTGTGGTTGTGAACTGGCCACAAGGGCAGGGTGTGCCTGCATGGCCCCATCTTAGGGTTTCTATTGCTGTGATGAGACACCATGACTGTAACAACTCTTACAAAGGGAAACATTTAATTGGGGCTGGCTTACAGTGTCAGAGGTTTAGTCCATTATCATCATGGTGGGAAGCATGGCAGTGTGCAGGCAGACATGGTGCTGGAGAGGAAGTTGAGAGTCCTCCATCGTGCAGGCAACAGGAAGTGGTCTGAGACACTGGGCCCTATCTTGAGCATATGTGAGACCTCAAAGCCCACCTCCACAGCGACACATTTCCTCCAACAATACCACAGCCACTCTACAAGGCCACTCCCTTTGGGGACCATTTTCTTTCAGACCACCACAGCACACATAACTACAGCATAGGTCTCTAAGATTTGGTGATTCTCTTAGCTGCCAGGAGCCGTGCTGGACATTGTCTTAATCACCAATGTGTCATAACAGCTTTATGGACTGTAAGAAGAAACACGTTGTGTGGGAAGCAAGTGGACTCTGGAGGAACTTTAGTTCTAAATTCCAGGTCAGCTACTGTAACTCTGCCATCCAAGTTATCCTCTCTTTCCATGACTTACTTTCCTCCTTTGTTTTTTGCTTGTTTGTTTATTTTGTTGTTGTTTGTTGTTTGTTTTTGAGACAGTCTCACTCTTTAGCTCTGGCTGATCTAGAACTCACCATGTAGACCATACTGACCTTGAACTCACAGAGAACCCTCTGCCTTTGCTTCTGCCTCTGGGATGAGTGTGCATCACTGTGTCCTGCCCAGTTTTCTCCTCTGTAACCTTGCTTGCCTTCATTCGCTCTAACGATGACTCGATTACCCACTCAAGCCGAGTCTGACTTCTTCCAGCTAGAACAGGTTTTGTGCCAAAGGAACAAATGTCCCCACCAAGAGGGACAGTTACACAGTCTAGATATAGCTTCAGAAGTCGCTGTTAAGTAAATCATCAAAAATGAGTGACAGGAAGACCCAGAGCCATCTGGGTGACTGATGGAATTGTGTGTGTGTGTGTGTGTGTGTGTGTGTGTGTGTGTGTGTGTGTGTGTGTGTGTTGAGGGCTCTTAGGATCACTGATGCTTGAGGATTCAAGGGATGTGGGTGGTAGATAACAGGTGATTCCCTGGCCCATCCTGGGCTATTGTATCCCATAATGGCAGTTACAGGGACCTCCAGCTACACTCCCTGGGCAGCGCTAGGGCTCAGCCTCATTGGCAGTGGAGGCCTGCTAGCTGCTTCCAGCCCTGGAAGGAAAGGGGCATGAAGTAGCAATATGTGAAATCGGGGCTGACTACTTCTCAGCTCCAGAGCCATTCCCCCACACTCAATTATGCAGCTTTACCGTTGTAAACCTTTCTCCTCTGGCTTTCAATCGTGTTCAGCTCTGTCAGCGGAGGGGGCTGGGGGCACACCACAGAGCTTTCCTGCTTCTGTGCACACCCTTTTCTGCTCACACTCTTATCTGCTCTTTTGGTGGTCATCTGTGGCATATGTGGTCACAGCCACTGCATCCAGGTGGTACTAATCCTGTAGAAGTTTCGTCGCCGCCACTGGCCCATCCTGTGTGCTGTGCTGGCCGCGCCCAGTGTGTGACAGGCTGCAGCCTGATCCTCTCCAGGAAGGGTGGAAGCTGGCCTCGTTCAGGGGCAGCCCATCCAGTGCTGTTCTTCACTCTCCGTCCAATGGTTTCTCTTCCTCGGCTCCTTATGTTTTAGTGTATACTCACTCACAGTTTTGCATGTAAAACCTTCCATGTTCAAATCTCCATTCCTGCTTGACAGAGAACTGTCCTCAGGAATAGTTCCAGGAGACAGGTCTCTCCTCCTGAGCACACATGCACCTACAAATAGCCTTTGGGGTTAAGTGCAGCACCCCCCCCCCCCCACACACACACACACTGTGGCAGGTAGCCTGGCTCAGTGGACCAAGCTATCACCCAGGGACAATTGTGATTGAAATGTCAATGGCTGCACAATCTCTGGCTCCCCGGGCAGGCGCTTGACTGCTGTGATGACTGTGTGGACTCTGACACTGAGTGAACTTTCTGGCCATTACCAGGGTATTTACTGAGTGAAAATGACAAGGTTGGGTCCTTTACCCTCAGTTTGGGTCACTGTCTGAAAGCCTGAGCCCCTATTTCAGCTCTAAAGGAGTTATTTCTTCTGGCTAGAAAGCTGATATTGCTGGGTATAAGCTGTAAAAAGTAATTGTGTGAGCTCTTGAATTATAACACATTCACAGCGTTCCAAATTTCTCACATTAAAATGTAGGGGATTAAATGAGAAAGAATGAAATTCTCCAACATGGAATGTCAGGTTAGATTCTGATAAAAGTGACAGTCACTACAATTTTTTTTTAACATTTATTTTGTGAATGCAAACATGTGCAGAATCATAAAGGCACGTGAGTACCATGACATGTGTGTGGAGGTCAGAGGACAGTTCATGGGAGTTGGCTGTCTCCTACCATGTGGTTCCTGGGGATGGAACTCAGGTCGTCAGGCTGAATGGCAAGTACCTTTACCTGAGAGCCATCTCACTGGCCCCCAAACTGGCCATCTTGAAACTCTGAGTTACATCCCTTGACTCTGAAGAGTGTCTGAAGAGACTAGTTTTCCTTTGCGTGGAAATCCTGTGCCTCGAAAGGGAAGTCTCGTCCTCCCCAAGGATGTCCTTAGCTGACATTTTCCTCCAGCCCTATCAGGTCTCAGCGTGCTCCAGGGATGTTCATCTGCTCGGATCTGAGAGGACATCAGTTAGACCTACACCAAGAGAGCTTAGAGACATTGTTAATATTACAAGTGTTACAGCTCGGGAGGGAAAGGTATCCTGACTTGTCAGGAAGTCAGGCTATACCTACAGCTGTGAAGGAAGGTATCCTGGATACCTCCCGCTGTGAGGAGAAAGGTATCCTGACTTGTCAGGAAGTCAGGATATACCTGAGGATGGGTTCCCGTGGGTGATGGTCTCCTGGCAGCATGTGGCAATCCTGAGAGAGAGCGGTCACAGCTGAGCTCAGCTCCGCTCCACTCTCCAAGGGAGTTTCCTAGTAGAGGTATGGGTTTCTTCTCAGCCCAGCCCAAGTTGTTACTTCTGCTTCGTTCTGCGAAGGGGAAACCCCTGCAGAAATGTCGCAATCTGCTGCAGCTCTACGGAAAAGTTACTTCTGCTCTGTTCCCCTAGGGGAGTTTCCCAGCAGAGATTCTGCTCTGCACTGGCCAAAGAAGGCCTTGGCCCAAAGCTCTTTCAAGAGATTTACTTGGGAAGGAGGAATCCAGGAGAGTGGCCGTCTCTGCCAGCGTGGAGAAGGACAGCTGCTAACTGAACAGGCAGAGGGCTTATACAGGGCTTCTTAGGGGTGGAGTTTTTCCGGGAAAAGATTTTTCAGGGAGGGAATTGGTCAGATTTTGATCCCCTTGAGCTTGGAGAAGCTCAGATTGGCTAGATGTTGTGCTCAGGGATTGGTTGGTTTTGTGTTCAGCTGGTCAGGGGCACATTTGGCTCCGGTTCCAGGGCCAGAGTGTGTTTCTCTGGCTCTGGTTTCAGAGTCAGGGTGTGTTTCTTTCATTGGCTCTGGTTTCAGGGCCAGGGTGGGTTGGTTTCATTGGCTGGCTCTGGTTTTAGGATCAGGGTGGGTTTCTTTGGCTGGCCCTTTTATCTTACAAATATATCAAGAGCACCCTAGAAAACACGTGTGGATGAAGAGTGTCTTTGAGGTTCTGGGGTTAATGTCCAAGTCACTGTGACTCTTACTGTTCTGTGGGTTGTAATTAAAGCTCCACTTTCTCTTAGTGGCAGCAGACAGCATAGAGTTCAATCAACTATTAATATCATAATTAACTCACTATTATCATTATTCTTCATGAGACTATTCTCAGGATAAGTAGTTACTCTCATTTTTTAAAAAAGTCTGTCTCCAGGGTCTCGGAGACGGCTGAGTCAGTTAAGTGAGGGCTTGAGTCTCGTCACCTTCATAAAAAGCCAGGCAGGCCAGCAGCATGTGACTGTAATCCCCAGAGCTGGGGAGGTCAAAACAGGACACTGCCAGTCAGTCCAGCTGAACCACTGGGCTCCAGGTTCCTTGAGAGCTCCTGTCTCAAAAACTAAAGTAACAAGCCATTAGGAAAGATACATGTGAGGTCAACTTCTGGCCTCTCCATGCATGTGAACACAAGTACTTGCACATAGGAACACACACACACACACACACACACACACACACACACACACACACACACCATTGTTTTAGGGCTATCTCTTGGAAACAGCTGTGTTAGTCCTTCTCATGAAAGCTACCCACTGTTCTCTTCTGTGCTCTGCGTTTGACTGCCTATTTCCTCATTTCCATATTTGTTTTGTTCCAGTGCTTTCATTTTTTTTTTTTATTGTGGGGGCGGGGAGGAATGGTTGCTTGCTTTTTACATTTTACTTGACTTTTCCTGAGACAGGGCCTCAGCATGCCTCCAAGGCAGGCCTTGTGCCTCAGTCTCCTGCATGCTAGGATTACAGGAATGTGCTACCCACCACACCCAGCCAGACTACTTCATTCTCAAACCTGTTTTCATTTTGGTGGTTTCAAAACAAAACCCTGCCCACATCTTTCTGGTCTTAAAATTTTGATGTAGCTAAATATTTTTTTTTTCTATCTCCTAGATTTAGTCGGTATGTATAGGTACTTTCCTAAATAAGAATATCCCTACACTTTGAATTTCTTCCTGTAGTCAACCCACTTCTCACACAATGGTCACCTAAGATAATCTCTCACATCCTGTATTCTGTAATAAAGAATCTCTAAGTTGGGCATGGTGACTCAGTTTTATAAGCCCAGTACTAGAGGCAGAGGAATTGGAAATTCAAGGACAGCCTTGGCTACAAAGCAAGTTCGAGGCTAACCTGGGTTATATGAGACCCCCTCCTCCCCCGTGTCAACAAAACAAGAAAATAAAACACAGAAAAGGTCTCCGAGCTCTAAGCCTCCTCCCCTACTTTAGTGTCAAGCCTCCTAACCTGGCACTGTATTTCTACTTCATGGTTTCTTTTTGGATTCGTGTCTTCCTCCTGAGCAAGAGAAGCCCCAATGCTGTTTCAGGAGGTGCCTGTGGGTACTCGGTACGGTGGCCCTCTTCTGATTAGAATGTTTCTCTGACGTGGTGTGGTCTAAGCACAACCGAGGTTAGGTTACAGTTGCTCACTATGGATGCAGGGTTTCCTTTTATGTGAGAGTGTCGTTTGTTTTTTAGATTAATTTTCCGTTTTAGCATAAAAGTAACGGCGTTCATCATGGTGTTTCTATACATATATACCAGCGTTTTGTCTCCCTCCCACTACCCTCTCCTGTCTCCCTGTCCCCTACTCGATGGCCTCTTTCTTCCTCCCCTAGAGCCCCCTTCCCTTGACCTTTGTGCCTTGTGTATTCCATTTCCCTCCCTTTCTCCCCCCTCTAAGATCTCATCCTCTGTAACAAGCTTGCTTATTGGACTTTCTTTGCACCACCAGCCCTCAGATAATGACATAGAGACTTATTATTAATTATGAAAGCTTGGCCTTACCTTAGGCTGGTTCCCAACTACCTCTTATAACTTAAATTAACCCCTTTCTATTAATCTACATCCTGCCACATGACTCTCAACCTCTCTTGCACTCCCTAGGTCTAACTCCATGTCTGACTGGTGAATCCCATCTCTCTTCTCCCCAGAGTTCCTATCTCTGCCCGGAAGTCCTGCCTATACCCTCATGCCTAGGTATTGGCTATTCAACTCTTTACTAAACCAATCAGGTGCCTTAACAGGCACATAGACACATTTTCATACAGTGTAAACAAAAACCTGTAACAATCCTCTTTGCTCATGATCCCCTTTCTTCTCTCTCTCTCTCTCTCTCTCTCTCTCACACACACACACACACACACACATACACCAAACACACATAAATTTAGATTTCACATATCAGACAAGACATGTGACATTCTGAGTTTGGCTTGTTTCCCTTACCATAATGACTTCAAATTCAATTTATTTTTCCCCCTGCAAATAACACAATTTTCTTTTTTCCATTTGGATAAAATTCCATTGTGTGTATGTGCCTCATTTTCTTATTTTTCCATTTATTGATGGATACCTGGGTTGGTTCCATTTCCTAGTCACTGTGAATATCAACCTTAGCAATAAACATAAATGTGCAAGCATCCCTGTGGTGTGTTGACTTTAGTGTATATCCAGACATGGTGTGCCTGGATCATGAGGTAGTTCTACTTCTAGTTTTTTGAGGAACATTCTTACTGATGTCCACAGTGGCCCTACCGTGTTGTTCCCAGAAGCAGTGGCTATGAATGTCTTTCTCTTGACCCTCACCAGCATTTGTTGCCCTTTACTTGATGGTAGCCAGAAAGAATCTGGCTTGGGGGTGAGACCAAATCTTAAAGGAGTTTCAGTTTACACGTTTCTGGTAGCCAAGACCAATGAATACCTATTGGCCTTTTCATATTCCTATTGGCCACTTGTATTTCTTCTTTTGAGAACTATTTAATTTATTAGTCCATTTATTGATGTTTTTGGTCTTTAATTTTTTCTAGTTCTTTTTTTTTTGGGGGTGGGGTGGGCATACAGGGTTTCTCTGTGTAGTTTTGATGCCTGTCCTGGATCTCTCTCTGTAGACCAGGCTGGCCTCGAACTCACAGAGATCCGCCTGGCTCTGCCTCCTGAGTGCTGGGATTAAAGACGTGTGCCACCACTGCCCGGCTCCAGTTCTTTGTATATTCTAGCTATTAATCTCTTGTCTTGACAAAAGGTATATGGAGGTATGTCTTCACTCTGATGGTTTTTGTTGTGGTGGTTTGTTTGTTTTCTTTAATTGTGTAGAAGCCTTTTGGTTTAATGGAATTCCATTTTCCAGTTCTTAGAACTATTTCCTGCACTAGGGTCCTTTCTGAGAGTCCTTGCCTACACCCCTACCCTGAAGTATTTTACCTGTGCTTTCCCTAACAGTTTCAAAGTCTCAGCTCTTACATTGCTATCTTTTTGCTCAGGGTGAGAGAGATTGACCTAGCTTGTGTTTCTCCATATGGGTATGCGGTTTTCTCAGGCCATTTGTTCAAGAGTCTAACTTATTGTTGACAGCATTGTCAAAAGTTTGCTGTAGTGAGTGTATTTCTGGACCCCCTGTTGCACTGGTCTACATGTATACCTTTGTACCAGTACCATACAGTTGTGTTACTATGGCTCTGGACTGTAGCTTGAGATCAGGTATTGTGCCAGCACTGTTTTTCCTGCTTAGGATTGCTTTGCTGTGTGGGATGAATGTAGGTTTCCAAGTTTTCTCTGTTGTTGTATTTGTCTTGTCTTATATATTAAAGTCAATTTATTAGACATATGCAATTTAAAAATTTCTTAGTATCTTCTTTGTGAATCAAACTCTTTGAAGATCATAAGATAATCCTCTTTTTTTTTTTCCTGGCAATGCTCTATGTTTAGAATTTCTCTTGTATGCTATCTATAGAGCCATCCGAGCTGGCTTCTTTTAATCTTATTTTTGTATAAAATAAAATAATTAATTGCAGGTGTAAATTCCTTGCGAGTATGGCTATAAATGTGAGCTGTGGGGTGTATGTGTGTGTGTGTGTGTGTGTGTGTGTGTGTGTGTGTGTGTGTGTGCAGTGCAAGCATCTGGGCATATGTGTAGCCAGAGGACATGTTGGATGTCTCACTCTATCTCTCTGCCTTGTTCCTTTGAGGCAGGGTCTCTCACCAAACAAGGAGGTAGGAGGCCAAACCAGCATACTCCCCTGAACTACTTGTCTCTGCCCCTTCACATATACTTCCTTTCAGCACTGGAGCATGCATGTGGCCAGGCCTGGCTGTGTATGAGGGTGCTGGGATCTGAACTCGGATCCTCCTGCTTGAGCAGCAAGTGCTCTTGCCTACCCACTCATCTCTCCAGCCTCATTCTCTCTCTCTCTTTCTCTCTGTGTCCTTTGATTTGCCTTATTTCAGCTCTCTAATTGGTCTGTTTCTTCTTTGCAGTGGGAAGCAGCATACAGAAACTGAGATCAGACACAAAGTGTGCCCTTTGGTACAGAGATTTAATTTAATTAGGTCCTGTGGAACTCTATCCTCCAGTCATGATGTAGTGGTCGCAGCCTTGAAATCAGAGCATCTGTGCTTGGCCACGTGAGACCGCCACAAGACTGGGTCCACTGACTCTCCCTTTTGGAGGGTAGGGAAAGGGTGCGTGCAGTGACATGAGTCACCCCACCCCTCCTTGAGGATATGTACGCTGTCAATAATTTCTCAGGGAAGACTCTGCTTAGATGATAAGTTGCCGGGCTCCTGTAAATAACCCCAATTAGACTCAGGGTTTTCTCAGGTTAGACCTGGGTGGAATAGTTTCTTTTGTCTGTCCCTATCTAAAGAGAACAGCTATTTGTTTACATCTCCCAGGAAAAGTAACACAAGCATCCTTTTCTGTAGAAAGGAGTAAGAAATGGAATGTATTTATTCTGTTGATATCTCAATTCCATCACACCCTGTAGGCCCTTCCTCTCCTGGCCCCATCGATCTTTTTACCTCCTTCCTCACAATGAAAGTGTAGGTTCCCAACAATATATTTGCTCGGTCCTGAAAAGAATCAGACATGTTTTCTGGTTGCTGGGCCACCCACAAACGTACTGAAGACAGGTTGAAGTTTCTCTGCAGTTAGTGTTTGTTCCTAGATTAAAGTGCATGTCCTTAATAGTGGATTGTGAGAATATGGCTCAGAAATTACTTAGGTACTTTCCTTCCCTGGAGTGGTGTGTGATCGGGCTCTGCCCTGCTCCAAGTTTTTAGAAACTGCGGGAGACAATAGCTTTCAAGATGTGCCTTGCCCTGGGTTGATTCCACTTTGGATACAGAGGCAAAATGATTTCACATCTGTATAGATGCCACTGCCTGTCCAGTATGAGACACGGGACACAAAGCCATAAATAACTTATTCATGGAAGTGGAGGGCTGCCACACATGAACTCCGAGAAGTTGAATGAGAGACTGTGCCTATGGACATGTAAAACCATATCAGGAAAACAATGCTAAAAACTTAGTGAACACACACCAACAAGGGTCCACTGCCTCAGCAGGACCTCACAAAAAGGATACCTAACATCTCCATGGTAACAGCCTTATAGCTGACTGTCCAGCTACTTGCTACACAGGCCAAGGGACCAATAGACAGGAACTCACAGCTAAGTACAGTCCGAACAACCTGACGTGGTTTACTTGAATTGTTGTGTACCCATCTGTGAAGACTAGGACCTGTGCTTGCCTGAATGGCCCTACGCCTCCTCAACTTCGTTGGACCCTTTGCTGGGCTGTGTGCCCCCCACCCCAGCAGCACTTCAACTCAATCTCACCTAACCACCAGCAGTGACTGCATCTATGTTAGCTCTCTGCCTCCCCCTCCAGTGAGGTCTTGTTGAACTCCGTGGCCCCTCTGCTCTTCTGTAACACACGTACGTATATGACATACACATGGCTGTGCAAAGTGTGGTGAGTGATCTGAGGTGCCCTCGTGAGACGGCATCCAGCTGTGTCTACCTCAGTGGCCTCTAGTGTAGCCTGGCTTCAACCTGCCTGCTTCTGCACCCCCAGGATCTTGTTCCCCAGCCCCTGTATCACTGCACGCTCTACCCTTCCTGGTCTGGTTCCTCCCTGTTAGTAACCCAGGCTTCGAGCCTTGTTCCTGTCAGTTTGACAGTTACCAAAAGCAAACCTGTGCACTACTATGACTTTATTTAGAAGTGGACTCCCTCTTTGGGTGTTGGCAGTTTCTCTCTGCTGGGCATAGGCATGAACTTCTTTTGCTTATTCTAACTGGGCTTCTTGTTCCGAGAGTGTGATGGCTATGGAAACTCTCAGATACTCTCTTGTGGTCTCTGGCCCATTCTCCTCTTCTGCAGGAGCTCTGTCAGAACGCCCTTGACCTTTCTGGATTACTAGATGTCTTGGTTTTGTTTTTATCTCTTTAGACTGTATTCAAAATAACTCTAATTCACAAAAGGAATCACAATCAATGAATGCCCCTGATCTGCTATTAGCTGCCCTTACAGCCCTATAGCCACATATCCAAAGGGGAAAAGACTCCCCTGAAATTGCAGGGGTGTGCCACCATGCCTGGATGGTTATCATATTCTATAATTCCAAGAGTATGTTAGGTTCCTTTTCTCATTTGCTAAATCACTTTGTAATGGTCTCCTGATTGCTACAGATGTCTAGAAATGCATCATTTATATTTCTTTAAACACAACAATCAGTGTTTGCTATAGTCAGATCCAGTGTGTGTCCTCATGCCCATATGCCCCTGAGAGTGCTTTTGTCTCTAGTGTGATTTGTTTCTCTTTGTTTTATGTATAATGGGTGTACACATGTATATGGACGTGTGTGTGTGTGTGTGTGTGTGTGTGTGTGTGTGTGTGTGTAAGTACATGCAGGTATGCAGGTATGTGTGAATGCATGTGGGGTCCTTGAATTCAACAATCTTCCTTGATCGCTTGTCCAATTGAATTTCTGAGGCATGTTCTTTTGGTCAAATCCAGATTTCTTAGTTAGGGTTTCTATTGCTGTGAAGCGACATCATGACCATGGTAGCTCTTACAAAGGAAAACATTTGACTGGGGCTGGCTTACAGTTCAGAGGTTTAGTCCATTATCATCATGGTGGGAAACATGGCAGTGTGTAGACAGACATGGTGCCGGAGAAGGAGCTGAGAGTTCTATATCCAAATCCACAGGCAGCAGGAAGAGAAAAGAGTGAGGCACACTGGGCCTGGCTTGAGAGTCTGAAACCTCGGAGCCGGTCCCCAGTGACACACTTCCTCCAAGGCCACACCTCCTACTAGAGCCATTTCCTATGGGCCTATGGGGGCCATTTTTATTCAAACCATCACACCAGAGTTAGTGGATATTGCTAGCCAGCTTGCTCCTGGGAGTTCTTATCTCACTTTCTGGAGGGTGCAGTTACACATGGCCCATCATGTCCACCTAGTGTTTGTGTTGACCTGGGTTCTGGGGATTCACGCTCTTGTCCTCTTGCTTATATGGCAGCATTTTAACTACTAAGCCACCTCTCTATCCCTGATTTGTTTTTAATGCACATTCATTGTTGATTACTCTTGGCTTGGAAATACATCTATGAACAGTGGCTAACTAGGACATGGCTACACTCCTTTGTGAAGAATTTTAGTCTGCTTCTGTTAGACACCTTAGGGTAATATGAGCATGTGCCCCTAGTCTCTAGTCTCTAGTCTCTGAGCCTAGATCCCAGGGCCTAGATCCCTTTGGTCTATTCACCTCCTCTGACGATACCTGTTATTGCCCTCTTCCTTCTTATGTGGGCCTGGACTGTGATATGATGTCTTTCTGCATTCCCAAGTTATTCACATGCAAATTCAAGAGTAGCAGGAATGGTGAATCACGTCTAGACAGAAGTGAGTTCTATGCTCATTTATCTCTGGAGTTCTCCCGTTTGTCTGTTTTGAGGCAGGCCTTACATATTCCAGGCTGACTCCTGTGATTCTGATAACTTTTAACTGTATGTTTGGTACCTCTCTCTTTTTTTTTTTTTGGTTTTTTTCAAGACAGGGTTTCTCTGTGTAGCTTTAGTACCTGTCCTGGAACTTGCTCTGTAGACCAGGCTGGCCTTGAACTCACAGAGATCCATCTGGCTCTACCTCCCGAGTGCTGGGATTAAAGGCATGTGCCACCACCACCCGGCCTGTACCTCTTTTAAGAAGAGTGTGACTTTCATTTCCAAACAGACTTGAGATTTGTTTTTACTTATTTCCTTTTTATGAGGGCTTGTCCACAGCCCCTGAGCCACTGTTACAGAGAATCTGATGTTTTACAGTCTCCATATAGCAACCTATTTCTCTTTGCTTTCTGACTTTGGAGTACACATACCCTTTTGTTTTGGGTTGTTAATTGGAATTTTTAACCAACACTATATAAATATCTGATATATTTAAACAACAGAAAGGAGCTATCCTCCACCAGGCACATTCTAAATGTTTTAGAATCTGTCTTCACAAGAACCCAGAAAACTATAGAGTTGAAGGGTTAAGTAACTTCATCAAGATCAGAAGGCCATCTGCTGTCTAAGCCATAGCCCCAAGCTAAAGCCTGACACCACAGCCCCAGCCCTCAACTCCATTTACAAAGACTTGTGAAGTTGTTATAATTAAAGCCATTAGAGATGCAATCACTGGGAACTCAATTTTGATCCAATAGGCAGTGATAATAACTTTGACTCAATATCTGCAGATGCTCTAGCATGTCATTGCTTACGAAAGCCAGAAGGATTCCAGCTACCCGATCACCTATCTAGGCGCACAGACCTACTCTTTCCTCCACTCCAACAGAGACTCTGGGTGAATCCCCAGCCAGGGCAGAGCTATTGCCATTTTTGCTCTGACTTTCCACTTTCTCCATGTTTCATGCAGAAGGAAGTGGCCTTCCCACTGGAGTCTGTTTTCAATATGGATCATCAATATGGTGGGTTTCCTTCAGGGTTTTGGTCATTCTTCAGGGTTTTGGTCATTCCCCATGGATTTTTCATGGCTTTGACAGCTATAATAGATAAGACTGTGGGCTTTATAACCAGACTTACATGCCGCTTACTTGGCTGTGAGTCTGTGGAGAAATGACTTGGCCTCCTTGTGCCTCAGTTTCCACACCTGAAAGGATGTGAAGCATTTATCACATGGAGTTATGAGGACTGTATGAACATAAGGTGGGAGAGTCAGACCTCACTGAGGGTCTTCCAGCCTGGCTTGCTGGAATTTGTGGTAGCTGCTGAGGGACTATTGACAGTGGTTGTTGAGGGACTATTGGCAGTTAATGGTTGCTTGGCCGGAAAATGTCATTTTCTTCAGTGGTATATAGGCCATGAATAAATTGTCCATGTTTCAGTAAATAACCCCCAACCCAGGCTCACACATGTGACTCTAATTAAATTTAGTGTATGGATGTAAAATGACCTAATGTAGGAAGGAGACTTGAGAGGAGAAGGAGATGGACGGTGGAGGGGGAGAGGGAATGGGGGTTACCCCCATTCGCCTGTTTCTGAAGAGAAACAGTGGAGGAGGAGTGGATGGGGTAAGGTGGGGAATTGGGAAGGGAGGGGGAACTTTGATTGGGAGTAAAAATAAACAACCCCCCAAAAGTTATCCCAATTCATTATATATACATGTATGAAATTATCAAATAGAAAATAACTTTTGTTGTTGAAAATTCCCAAGTGGTTAATGTGTTTGCTTTTGTTTCCACTCATTTCCAGTGTGGGTGTATATTTTGAGTAGAACATAATTAAAAACTTAAAGCTGAGAATCTCAAAAGGAGTAATCTAATATCTAAATGGGTTTTGTTCCAGAAACATAAAAGCATGTCTGTTTTTGAAAGAAGGAATTATTATTTGCACGCACACAAATGCCTTTCAAACCATCCTCATTAATGTTCCCTCTCTAATACTCAAGGTTTACTCTAGTAGACTTGAAAACCAGAAATTCTCCGCAATATCTCTAAATACATGTGAAATATTTTTAGATCTTCAAAGAACAAAATCCTTGTCTGTAGTTGGTGGATTCCTGTATACCCTGCCGAAGGCACTATTTCCTTGTCTTTGGTGTTAGGCTGGAGGTTTTGGGACAAGAACCCCCTCTCCCCCCAGAAGCTGGTGCTTGCAAAAAGTCCACAATCAAGACAGAGATTCCCGCCAGAAGCCAGCCTGCACAAAACACTGGGCAAAGAGAACACTTAGTTCCACAGTGACTACTGGATTCAGGACCTACTGGACCCCCAAACCCAGGCAATACTCCAATACCTTATCAAGCACATGACTGCTTCACACCCATCTCCTACAAAAAGCCCCTAACCCAGTCCAGCAGTGCGACTTCATCCCTAAATAAACCTGCCTTTTACTTTTTAATTAGGCTCAATTGGATTTATTGCAGAGAAGGCATTCATTTAGGATTCCCAAGAGCCGAGTTTTGGATTAAGTTTTAAAATGTTCCTCATGAGAGAGAGAAAAGCTATGGAGGGGTGCTGGGCTGCCACTGACATAGTACCAGGAGAAACATGCTTTGTGATGTTGAGATATAGGCATGAGAAGCACATGATGCTGTCAGGCTTGTTATTTAATATGTGCATATATTAAATGTGTATATTTACATCCATATATTAGATTTATCTAATTTTAGTTGTATGAATATTTTGCCTCCGTGTATGTATGTTCACTGTGTGTGGTGCCTGTGGAAGTCAGAAGAGAGCTTTGGATTTCCCTGGAACTGGAGTTATGAGCTGCCAGTGGGGCTGGGAATCAAACCTGGGTCCTCTGTAAGAGCAGTCAGTACTCTTAACTGCTGAGCCACCTCTCCAGTCCTGTTTGCTTATTTATTTTATTTTATTTTCCGAGACAAGGTTTCTCTGTGTAGCTTTGCGCCTTTCCTAGATCTTGCTCCATAGACCAGGCTGGCCTCGAACTCGCCTGCCTCTGCTTCCCGAGTGCTGGGATTAAAGGCATGTGCCACCACTGCCCGGCCCGTTTACTTATTTTTAACCATAGTGTTCCTTCGGCCTCAGTTATTGCTTATGCCTTTCCCTGGTGGCAGACTCTGGGCCCCACTCAGAATCAAGCCCAAATAAGCAAGCCCCTACTCAGATTCTGCACCAAGGCATGAAGGAGCACACTCTCTGGCATCTTCCTGGCCGTGGGCTGATCTCCATGGGGCAGCTCATCTGAGGCTGTTTCAGTAGTTCGCAGACGAGGTGACACCACACACCTGGAAACTTCTTCTTAGGCTTCTGTGAGGCTTTCCCTCTCCACACTCCACCTGTGGATGTTGCTAGGCAGCCAGGAGATGAAAGCGTGAGATGTGACCGTTTGCCTGCAACTCTTTGTCTGTTTCTACCTACACAGCGCAAAGCAGCTTTCCTGTGGGATTCACGTTCAAAAGCAAAGAGCAAGACACGTCCTTGTCTTTGTTTCTCTGCCTACATCATTAGTAACGATGGCCCAGTTTCCCAAGGCTGCAAAGCCAAGAGAGCATCGCCTCTGCTTTTAACCAACCCCTGCTGGGAGTACCCGCCCACCCCATCCCTGCCACCATGACTTTGAAGGTTGCTCACTGCTGGCTTTGTGGCTGTCCTGGTGGAAGGAATCAGTTTACTGTTAGACACTCTGGTGTGCAGTTTTCTGCCACAGTTCCCTTGTGGACTGTGGTCTTTGTGCCACTGTGACACTCTTGGTCCACATCAGCGGGGTTTGTCCTTTGAACTCTTCATCCCGTGGTGGCCACAGTTCTGTTCTTACCTGTTCTTTATCTAGTAGTTTCTAGAGTACATTTGAAAAGCAACCAACTAATCTGGAGAGAAAACCTTAGGGTTTAACTCTCTTGTATTTCACCTGTCCAAAGTGTGTGTTTGTGTGTGTGTGTGTGTGTGAGAGAGAGAGAGAGAGAGAGAGAGAGAGACAGACAGACCATGGCTGTCGTTCCTCAAATGCTATCCATCCTGATTTTGAGCAAGCAAGCAGGCTGGGCTGGCTGGCCAGCATCTCTAGGACTCTGCATTGTCTCCACTTCCTCATAGCACCACCATGCCCAACTTCGCTTTTTTAAAGACCTTAACAAAGTTCTGTTAAGCTGTATATGCAGGAGTGTACATATGTGTACCGTGTGCATACAGGAACCAATGGGATCAGAAGAAGGCGTCAAATCCCCTGGAAATGGAGTTATAGGCAATTATGAGCTGCCACATGGGTGGTGGGAATCCAACTTGGCTCTTCTGCAAGGGCAGCAAATCATCTCTCCAGGCACAAGTGAGTTTTTATTTGTGTGTGTGTGTGTGTGTGTGTGTGTGTGTGTGTAAATATGGGTTCTCGAGGCTCAAATTAGGTTCTGTGCTTGCAGGATATACACTTTATTGACTGAACCATAACCCCAAATCATCTCCTCTCAACCCTTTATGGATTTTTTGTAAGACAAATTTATTTAAACATCATTTCCATTTTGAATCCTATGTTTTCGCTTCCCATTACACTAAACTATGCATTTCAAGGAACTTACTAGAAAGTAGTCTTGGAGTTACCAATGAACCTGTTTTCTCTTGGACTTGAATGTGTCTTTGTAGGAGTAAACTGCATGCCTTGTGTAAGGTAGCAGTAATCTCGTGCTTTCCCCACAGAGCCTTAGCAGTCGCTGCTTAACCAGGCAAGTCTTGTCAGATTGGTATCAAACATCCCCCTGCACACAGATCCTCCAAGTTCAAGTCACATTCATATGTGCCTGATGTCTGGCTGGTTTCTCCAAAAGCACATCCTGAGACAGGTACTCGGGCACACACACATTCTGTTAAAGACAAGCTTTGTCATGGAAAGTCTGTAGATGAACAATGGGAGTGGAATAAGGAAGGGGAGGCAAATCAAGGAATGCAGTCTTGGATAGATTAGAGCTGGGGGAGGAGGGGGAAGGGGTGAGGGGGGATGCTGGAGTGTAATTCACACTGCCTCTGGTACCCAAACACAGTTCATGCGCTGATGATCCAGATGAAGATGTAGGAGCTGTGGCCTTCTGGATAAGGTACAGTTCTCACTGGCTTGTCAGTCAGTTGTTGCCAGCCCACCCACGTGGCAGTGGAGGGAATTGATGCCCCCCCTAACACACACACACTCACTCCAGTAGCGGGATGCTAACAGCATCAATACGGGTCACCCTGTTCAGCCTCTCCCATTTGGTACATTTTATTAAGGTCTAGGGTACCACTCTTCTTCCAGGCAGTATTCAGGTTAGTCATGGTCTCTGGGATAGCACACAAGAAGAGGGTGTGTGGCAACAGTACAGTCACTGTGGTGCAGTTGGCCCTAAAGTCAGTCACAACTATTGCTCACCATCTCCACATTCTAGATTCTTCTCAATCTTAGTTGCTATTTTGGAAGTCTAGGTGACCTGTCTGGTGGGATTGCCCACACTTTCATCCCTTGGGTGGGTGGGTGGGGGGGCGGGGCGGGGTGTCTAGGCTCAAGGATAGTTTTTCTTCTCTTTTGTTCTTTGGCATCTTAATCTGTTTTCTACAGCTAAAACAAAATACCCAAGGCTGAATATCTCACAAAGACAACATGTTTGCCTAGTTTATGCTTTGGGAGGCTGAAAGTTCGAGATTGAGAGGCCCCATCCTGTGGCACCTCAGGGCCTCATGGAGAAGGCCATCACCATGGGGAGAGTACTTGCAGAAGAGGTTGCATGGGCAGGATTGCTCATAACAACTTGCTTCTTCAGTAAACAACCAGGATCTTGTGAGAATTACAGAGTTCCCTTCCATGGGCGGTGATACAAATGAGCTGGCAGCACCTTCCACTAGGTGTGACCCCTTACCGGTTCTTCTACATCTTATCATTGCCATACTGAGGTCCACACTTTTGACTCGTCAGTCTTTGGAGGCTACACTCAAACTATGGCCAAATTAAAAACAAAACAAAACAAAACAAAACCCCAGCCTGTTTCAGAGTAATCTCAAAAGGTCATAGGCATGAGCTCAGGAGAAAGCATTGGTACAGCAGGTAGGGCATCCTGGGAATGGGAATACTAGCTTCTGCAGCTGATTTGTGATCCACATAGCTCTATATACCAGATGTACTACTTTAGCAATATGGTGTATTTCTTCTGAGTCAACGTGACCTTATGGAGAATGTGGTCCACCCAGAGGGTGTGGTCCATCCAAGTAGAAGAGTAGCTTGCTCTCTGGTCTGAAGCTGCTACTTACCATTTTCTCATTTTCAAATCTCTCTCTCTTGCAATCATGGATTGTGGATCTGAGGACCTACTCAGATCTCAATATTAGAAAAAAAAGAGCCAGGCGATGGTGGCGCACGCCTTCCAGCACTTGGGAGGCAGAGCAAGGCAGATCTCTGTGAGTTCGAGGCCAGCCTGGGTTACCAAGTGAGTTCCAGGAAAGGTGCAAAGCTACACAGAGAAACCCTGTCTCAAACAAAACAAAACAAAACAAAACACAAAATGAAAAAAAGAATATGGCATTTTCTTCGGGAAATGGAGGACCAACATTATTTCTATACATTCTTGGCCTTTTAACGGGTTGGAGACATTATTTTAATGGGGTTAAGAACCTCTGCTTTTGCAAGAGGACCCCAATTCAGTTCCCAGCACCCACATAGAGAGGCTCACAAACTGCCTATAATTCTAGCACCAGGGGGCTCTGAGACTCACTTCTAGCCTCCATGGATGCCCGCCCACACACATCTGACATACACATATACATAAAAACAAATCTTAAAAGAATAAGTGCTATCGGCTGCATACACATACTGTTTCTAGGACTAAGCATGTACAGGCATTGGCCACCATTCTGACCGCCCCTTCAGGGTACTGATGATCATCTAGCTTCACGCAGTAGATCTCTACTACTTCAGGCTCTGTAGTCCCCTCTAGGTCTCTTTCATCTTGCCTGATGGTTGATCTTCACTGTCAAGTTGACGGGATTTATAATTCCTGTGGGACTGAGGCACATCCCAGGCGTGTGTCTGAGCATGTTTCCAGAGGATTTAGCAGAGAAGACTCTCTCTGAATGTGGTGGGTAGCTCCATCCCATGGGCTGGGAGCCCAGATAAAAATAAAAGGGAAAGGAGAGAGTCAGAGCACACTGGTTTCCTGCTTTCCTTAGCTTCCTGTCCACTGCGAAAAGGTTCCCCTGTCATACACACTTCTCTGTTGTCACGTTCCATCTCTCAATGGGTCCAGTGGAGCCACATGACCATGGTCTGAACTCTCATAAACCATGAGCTAAAATAAATGACTCATTCTTAAATTGTTTCTGTTGGGTACTTTGGTCACAGCAACCAGACAAGTAAACAATATATCTTTGAAATCTGAAACTCCACAGTCATTAAGACACCTCCCCCTTTCCCTCTGCCCCAACCTGGTAACCACTTGGTTTTTTGTTTGTTTTTTGTTTTTAAAGTCTTTTAGGGGGCCGCCACCCAGCTCCCAAATAAATCACACACAGAGGCTTATACTTGATTATAAATGTCTGGCCTTATTTTGGCTTGTTGCTTGCCAGCTTTCCTTAACTTAACTCATCCCATCTACCTTTTGCCTCTCAGCTTTCTTATTCTCTAACTTCTATAAATCTTACTCTTACTCTGTGGCCTGCTATGTGGCTGGGTGACTGGGTGACTGGCCCCTAAGGTCCTCCTCCTTCTCTGGCAACTTCTTTTCTCTCCTTTTTATCCTCTCTGCCTGCAAACCCTGTCTATTTCTCTCACCTGCCTCACTATTGGCCGTTCAGCTCTTTATTAGACCATCAGGTGTTTTAGACAGGCAACATAACACAGCTTCATAGAGTTAAACAAAAGTAACACACCTTAAAATAATATTCTATAACATTTCTACCTTTTTGTCTAAAAAACAAAAGAAAGGCTTCAACTTTAGCATAGTAAAACTATGTACAACAAAAACAGTTATTAAGTAAGACTCTAGTCTGTCCATTTGTAGTTAGCATATTCAGAGAATATAATGTATTATCTTAGTGAATCCAAAGTTTTATACCTAATTTACTTTCTATCATAACTAAAGAATATTGCAACTATAACTACCTAGTCTTCAACTCCATCAGAGACCCAGAAGGATGTCTAATAACAGAGACATTTGGCACCTTGAACAGTTGCCCAAAGTTCCTATGCAACACTGGGGCATCTTCAGCCTACATAGTATCTGGCAGACTTTTCAGTGAAATGGGAAATTTGAAGGACTGTCCTGCCTTGTATTGGCAAAATTCACCAGTCACTTTCCTCTGTGTCCTTCTTGTCCAGTCTGCACAGCACATTGTCAGCAATCAAAGGCAAGAACAGTTTTTGTCCAGTGACTAACATCGCCATAATGAAAGCAAACTCCACAAGGAGTTTCTTCAATGCCCATCATCTCTGAAGTAAATTGGTGCTGCCAGGAACAGATGTATCTCATTGTCATGAAAAATTTTATGTTAACAAAACATTTTAAATGCCATATTCTGTAGGTCTTTGGAAGGATTGAAGATCATCTATCTAAAATATATCTCTATATAATCTGGAAGGCATACCTAACATATCTACAAATTTGATTGTTATAAATGACTAACCACTAACCTATATTTCCTGATTACCCTATATAGTTTATAACAACAGCTTTCAAAAACTAGAATTTTACCTTACATTTTTTTTTTCAGGTTTTTCGAGACAGGGTTTCTCTGTGTAGCTTTGGAGCCTGTCCTGTAACTCACTCTGTGGCCCAGGCTGGCCTCGAACTCACAGAGATCTGCCTGCCTCTGCCTCCTGAGTGCTGGAATTAAAGGCATGCGCCACCACCGCCTGGCTACCTTACATTTTTAAATAAACTGAATAAGAAACAATATCTTAAACAAGAATAGAAACATATATACAATATGTTGTAACAAAAATAACCTTAAATTTTTTATCAATATACAAAAATCCTTTAGACAAGAGTAGAAACATAAATACCATGTAACAAAAATAACTTTAGATTTGTGTCAATATTCTATATTTTCCTAAATGATAACAAACATCCATAATCCACCTACTGCATGGATGAAGTGTCTTTAGAGTCTCAGAGAGAAAATTTCAGATAATGGCCACATCCTGGAAGACCAGCTATAATCTTTGTTAATAGATATCACCTGTCAAGTTTCAGGAGGTCTTGCCTGATCAAACCTGATCCATATTAACACTGAAGGAATCCACAGCCTCTCTTCTCCTGTGGGAACAAAACTCCGAAGCATTTTTTAAAATTTCCATTTGACAAATATATTTTTTTGACTTTTTAAAAGTGAAGGCATTCCTAAAGTATATAGAATAATTTATTTAAACAGTCCCTCTTTCAATTCCAGGCCTCTGCAACTGTCCTTTGCTTTTCAACAATCAAAAAAAAAAAAAATCAAAATCAACAGAATAATAAACAGGATCCAGACTGTGTTATTTCCCATCTCTATGTGGCTTTTTTTTCTTTTCGTCTCTTTTTTTTTTTTTTTTTTTTGCCAGAGCTGAGGACCAAACCCAGGGCCTTGTGCTTGCTAGGCAAGCGCTCTACCACTGAGCTAAATCCCCAAACCCGTGGCTTTTTTCTTTTACTCTCTCTTTAAAAACTTTGTTTTATAAACTATTCATTTTCTTTCTATGACTACACTCTTTTCCTTTTCTTTAGCCTACACACATTGTTGTTGTTTTGTTTTGTTTTTGTTTTTTTGGTTTTTTGAGACAGGGATTCTCTGTAGCTTTGGAGCCTTTCCTGGAACTCGCTTTGTAGACCAGGCTGGCCTTGAACTCACAGAGATCCATCTGCCTCTGCCTTCTGAGTGCTGGGATTACAGGTGTGCGCCACCACCGCCTGGCACCTACATACATTGTTAAACACATTGTAACCTGTTTAGAAGTTTTTCCATCTGGATCTCTTTTACTGCATATTCTAGTCTTTTTTGACCACATGAGCAAAATTTTAAACTGCTAACCTACACCTGGATTCTCCTTGCACGGCTCTCAAGTTTGTCTGACCAGGAACTGCATTCAACCTTCCTAGAGCTCTAGAATGCCAATGCTTGCACTGTGGCAGGCGTTTTTACTTGGTTTTTTGTTCCTACTTAACACACTAGCTGCTCAAGGGCACAGTGACTGGCAGAAAATGCCTGTCTGAAACTCTTATAGGAGGAGTATCCCTTCCCCCACCTCAGCTTTCTGAAGCCCCATGTTGGGTGCCAAAATGGTTTTTTAAGTCCTTTTGGTAGACCTACCACCCAGATCCCAAATAAATCACACACAGAGGCTTATACTT
Organism: Onychomys torridus; assembly: GCF_903995425.1. Taxonomy (NCBI): domain Eukaryota; kingdom Metazoa; phylum Chordata; class Mammalia; order Rodentia; family Cricetidae; genus Onychomys; species Onychomys torridus. The sequence goes on along the minus strand of NC_050456.1, from coordinate 23,132,433 downwards.
GATTATAAATGTCTGGCCTTATTTTGGCTTGTTGCTTGTCAGCTTTCCTTAACTTACCTGATCCCATCTACCTTTTGCCCCTCAGCTTTCTTATTCTCTAACTTCTATAAATCTTACTCTTACTCTGTGGCCTGCTATGTGGCTGGGTGGCTGGGTGACTGGCCCCTGAGGTCCTCCTCCTTCTCTGGCAACTTCTTTTCTCTCCTTCTTTTTATCCTCTCTGCCTGCAAATCCTGTCTATTTCTCTCACCTGCCTCACTATTGGCCATTCAGCTCTTTATTAGACCATCAGACAGGCAAAGTAACACAGCTTCACAGAGTTAAACAAATGCAATATAAACAAAAGTAACACCCCTTAAAATAATATTCTACAACAACCACCAGGCTGCTTGTAGTCTCTGTGATTCTTGTTGTTTTAGGAACTTCATATGAGTGGAATCATTCTCATGTGATTTGTCTATTTGTGACTGCCTCATTATGTTTAACAGAGTACCTTTAAATTTCATCCCCATTGTGATCACATGACAGTATTTCCTCTTTAAAATGCTGAAGAGTATCATTGAATGTATAGGATACATTTTGTTTCTACATCCATGTATTGATGCACATTTGAATTTTGTGTTCCCCTTGGAAATTGTCAATAGCATGGTGTGAATGTGGGCATGAAAATATACCGTTAGCAGCATGCTCTCAATTCACTTGGATGAATACCCGTAATTGAGATTGCTGGGTTACATGGAATTCTGTTTTTAATTTTTGAGGAAGCTTTACACCGTTTTTCATAGCAATCACATTAATTTATAATCCCACCAGTAGTACGAAAGGATTCCAAGTCTCTAAACATTATTTGAATTTTTCACTTTCAGTGTTTTTGTTTCAGTTTTTGTAAGTATCCATTCTAATTAGTGAGCTGTTTGTTGCTGTTGATGTTGCTATTACTGCTGTTGTTGCTGTTGCTGTTGCTGTTGCTGCTGTTGCTGTTGAGATAGTCTCAATGTGTAGTTCCAGTGAGTACAGCATTGACTATGTAGCGCAGGCAGACTTCAGACAGTCCTCCACTTCTACCTCTCAAATGCTGGAGTTCCAGCCTCCTACTACCATGTCTAGCCTCATTTCAGTTTTTATTTGCATTTTTCCAAGGATTAGTTACAATGAACACCTTTTCATATAGTTTCTGACCATTCATAGATTATCCTTTAGAGGAGTTTTTATTCATATTTTATGCTCATTTTAAATAAGGTTTTCTGATTTTGCTATTGTTACTGCTGAGTTACAGGAGTTCCCAAATTTTATTATATAAATTTATAATACACACACACACACACACACACACACACACACACACATGTATATATATGATCTGCAGTGTTTTTTTCCTATTTTACAGGTTGTCTTTTCATTTTGTTAGTTGTATCCTTTGCTGCACAAAAGTTTGGAAGGTTGTTTGTTTTTTTTTTGGTTTTTCGAGACAGGGTTTCTCTGTGTAGCTTTGCCCCTTTTCCTGGAACTCACTTGGTAGCCCAGGCTGGCCTTGAACTCACAGAGATCTGCCTGGCTCTGCCTACCAAGTGCTGGGATTAAAGGCGTGTGCCACCACCGCCTGGCAAGTTTGGAAGTTTTAAGCCCTATCTCATATTTCCTATTTATTTGTTCATTGCTGGTGTATAAAAGCAAAACTGAAATGGGATATAAAGATGCGTGCCTCTACAGAACTCAGGAGGCTGAGGCAGTCAGGAGGATCTTGAGTTTAATGTCAGCCTGGGCTACGGGCTACATTTTGATCTTCATGCCAGCCTGGGCTACATAATGAGAACATTTTTCAAGAAAACAGAAATTTAAGCCAACCAAACCAAAATTCTGCACTTGACCTTAAATTCTAGACTTCTGCTTAATGGGATTATTATGACAGATTTTTGGTGGCATCTTTGGTGTTCTCTCTATATATGTGTTTATTCTATTGGTGAACAAAGATACTTAGACTCATTTCTAACTTGAATGTCTTTTATTTCTTTTCCTATGTCCAGGACTTTAAATATTATTTGAAAAGGACTTGTAAGAATGGGCCTCCTTCTCCTGGGCCTGGTGTTAGAGGAAAAGGCTTTTAGTCATTTGCTACTAAGAGTGTTATCTGTAACCTTTTCACACCGGCTTTTCTTAGGTTGAGATGGGTTTGTTCCAGTCCTGGTTTACTGAGAACACTCTAGTTTGTTTCTCATCTTGAAATGGTGTTCAGTTTTGTCAAGTGTTTTTTTGTGTGTGTCAACTGAAACACTGCTTCCTTTTCCCTTCTGGCGGGGGGATGGGTATGGAACTCAGGACCTTGCATATGCTAGGCAAATGTTCTTCTACTGAACAGCATGCTCAGCCAGTTATTGTGTTTTGTCCTTAATTCTGCTATGTAGTATATTATATTGATTTTCGTATGCCAGGCCACAGTTGCATCCCATGAATGAATGACAGTTGGTCAGGTGTGTAATCCTGCTGTCAAATTTCTGGTAATATTAGCAGCTTCTGCATTTTGCCTGGATATTTACTGCTATTAGAGAACCTCATTTTTTCATTTTGCTTCATGTGCTGACAGGTGTCTCCCATGTGAGCTGGAAAGATTCTGTTTAGCATTTCTTACAGATGTCATCTAAGTGGTAACGAACCACTTTGGTTTTTATCTAAAAGTCTTAATTTCCCCTTTATGCAGGTTTGGGACACAGCTGTGCATGCACACGTGGAGACCAGCGTGGAACATCAGGTGTCTTCTAGCTCTATCTCATTGTCTTGAGGCAGCAGGGTCTCTCACAGAGGCTGGCCGGCCAACAAGCTCTTGGGATCTGCCTGTCTCTACCATGCCTGGCCATGTGAGTGCTGGGAATTCAAACTCCTATCTTCATGCTTGCCAAGCAAGCATTCTTATACACCTAAGCCATCTCCCCAGACCTTCTCCTTCATTTTTTGAAGGGCAGTTTTTTCTGAATACAGTGTTTTTGGTTGGCAGGTTTTTTTCTTTCACTGGCTTGCACACTTTTGCTGAGATAGTCATTGATACCCTTCCCTCCTTACCAGGAGCTATTGGCAGTCGATAGCTACTGGAGAAGGAGAATCATTCATTTGTGAAGGTTTCCCATGTTCAGTGTGTGGCCTCACACCCATGCACATATGAGCAGCACTAATTGGACTTAGTTCGTCATCACAGGGAGAAGAGACATGAAGTTGGGGGTGGGAGAAGAACATGCCAGAGGTAATACAGGAGGAGTTGCAGGCATTGGGGGTAGATATGATCGTATTTCCTTGTTCATGTATGAAAGTCTCAGAAATAAAGATTTAATTACGATCTTGAAGAAGCTGCCCAGTGCATGATGAACTGATTTTGGGGGTGTGTGTGGCTTCTAGAATTTTCTCTTCCACCGTTGATGGTTTGTGTCATTCTTTGGACTTACAGCAGTTGAAATTCACTGAGACTTTTGAACTTCTTTTTTTTTTTTTTTTTTTAGGAACATTCTAGTTTTTTCTTGTTGTTGTGTTTGGCTTTTGTTTTTCAAGTAAGCTCTTTGTTTGCGCATTTTGTTTCTGACACTCCTATAAGATGTAAATTCTCTTTTCTTCGTCCTTTCCCCCACTCCTGACTAGGTCGCTAATGACTTCACAGTTCACCGATTCCTTCTTTTGCCCAGTCTGCTGCTAAATTCCCTGAGCCAGTCTTCTAGTTTTATTCTGTTTTCAGCATCAGATTTCCTACTTGATTCATTTTGGTATCTCTGCTGAGATCCTCATTTTGTGTGTTTGTTTGTGTTTGTTTTTATAAGTGAGGCAGAGGGAAACTCCTGGCATAGAGCATCCCGCGGGTAGAAAGGTTTGTGGGGGTCAAACTGTCAAAGGTGACTTTTGGGGTGGAGAGGGGAGAACAAAACAGCAAAAAGCAAGCGGGTTTCATGAGCCAGCGGTGGGTCTTTGAGCGGGTGCAGGCTGTTCCAACGGAAGTGGGACTGGAAACCCTCGCCCAAGGTAGCTGACCTTGGGGGCAGAGTAAGGGAGGTTCCTGGTAAGCACATGCCTGCCTTCTGAGATATGCTTTTCTGGTGAACAGGAATCCACCTTTAGGCTTCTGTTTATCCAATAAGAATCCTGTTTACCTGGCAAAGTCCTTATGTTCAGGACGATGTCACCAGCATTGCCATTCTGGGGCACCACTAGTTCGTTTAGAACATTTGTGACTGTTACTTTAAATTCAGGCAGCTAAGACAACATTTTATTAGGTTTGGTTTCTGAAGTTTTTAATTGCTCCTTTGGACCATGTATATCGTGCAATCTATTGTTGGGATATGAATATTTGAGAAACTTCCAAGTGTTTGCATTCTGGTTTCATGCAGGAGAAGACCTTCACTCATCAAGCCCCCTAAGGCTCTAGGAGGAACTCTCAAACCCTTTTTGGATTCTTGTTCACCTAGTATTTTCCTGTGAACTACAGTTCTAATGCTAATTGTAGGCAGAGTTTCTATGTGCCTCCTCAGCTGCTCTCAAATAACCACACAGAGGCTTAACTTAATTATAAATTCTTGGCCAATAGCTCAGACTTGTTACTAGCTAACTCTTACATTTAAATTAACCCACATTTCTTATCTATGCTTTGCCATGTGGCTTGGTACCTTTTCTCAGTCCAGCATGCCCATCTTGCTTCTCTCTGCATCTGCTGGCAACTCCTAAGACTCCAACCTTCTTCTTCCCAGAATCCTCCTAGTCTGTCTCTCCTGCCCAATCACTTCCTTCCAGTTATAAGCCAGTCAGTTCTTTATTAACCAATGAGAGTAATACATATTTACAGTGTACAAAGATTGTTACACAGTCCTCAGTGGTGCTGGCTTCTTTTCAATGACTTTTGAATGTTGTTGCTCTCTAAGAGCTCTGAACTAGACAGCCAGGCCCCAGCCAAGCCAGTCTGCTAGGCACATGGTCTGTCCTTCTCTATGCCAAGATACAGACCTGGGATATGACATTTCTTCCCATTTGCACACATTATATATTGTAGGGAATGGGAAACCAGTGTGCAAAATCCTATGGCTTTTCCTTCCCCCATTCATTGAAACTCCTGGTCATTGGTTACTTTTCTCATTGTTGTGACAGAGTGTGGGACAAAAGCAACACAAAGGAGAATGGTTTATTAATTTGAGGTTCAGTCCATCGTGGTAGGGACCACACCACAGAGCATCCACAGCCAAGAAGCAGGAGATGCATGCCGATGGTCCACATGATTTCTCCTTTTTATCCCATTTGAGATCAGCCCATGGAATGGTGACACCTCCATTCATACTGGGTCTTCCCACCTCTATTAAATCTTTCTGAAAACATCCTTGTAGACACACCTAGAGGCATGCTTCCATGGCAACTCTAAATCCTGTTGACAATGAACATTGAGCACCACGTGCATTGTTGGTTTTATGTTGGCCTGGGTCCTGTGGCTTGTCAGCTTGTCTCTAGCTCTTCACAGAGGTACTGTCTCCATGTTGTTAACTTGTTATTTTAGAGGGAGAAGAGGGGCATTATTAGAACTACTTTTCTTCCATGTTGCTGATTTGGTTCCTTTGTGAAAGCGCTAATAAGACTAATATAACATCAAGCCAAGGGCTATCAGTGTCTATCTATCTATCTATCTATCTATCTATCTATCTATCTATCTATCATCTGTCTGTCCATCTGTCTTGCTTGTTTGTTTGTTTGTTTTTTGTCTTTGCTTTTTGAGACAAGGTCTCACCATATGGTTCAGACTGGTCTCGAACTTAGCATCTTCTTCTGAAACTCTAGGATTATAGGCCTGTGCCATCACTTTTGAGAGGGTCCACCTTTTGGGTATTCCAGCATCTGTACTCCATCTCTAGATTCTCTGCTTTCCAGGACCACTTCTACTTTCTGACACCACACCTCTTTGAGATTCCTTAGACCCAGAATTTGAGACAGGGATTTAGTTGATCAGCTCTTAAGAAAAATACGTGTAAGAGACGGAAGAAAGTGGGTAGAGACAAAGGTTTGTAATCAGGTCAAATTTATTCTAGGATTGATAGGAAGAAAGATACCTGAACCCTTAATCTCATCATAAAATGCCCTGCCTTAAGATAAGAGGATCACCTTTTTACATCGTGTCAGCCACTGTCCTCATGCAAATCTGAGTTAGCAAACCTAATTCCTTGATAAATACAAAGAGGCAGTTTTCTGTGGAGACACAGCTGTGCCTCTTAGAAGTCTGTATATTTTGTCTGGTGTGGTGGTTCAAACCTTTAATGGCGGTGCTTGGGAGGCAGTAGGAAGACTATTTGAGGCCAGCCTAGTCTATATAGCGAGTTCCAGGCTACTCATGGCTATGTAGTGTCTCAAGCCAAAACATACAAACAACAAAGTCTGTATGTCCCAACACTACAGTAAGTTAATCTATCTCCATGCTGAAAGGACAAAGATACTGCTTTTTAAATTTGGTAGCCCCGAATCTGAGGCCTGCTAACCCACTCAGTGCCTTTACTGTCAACATAGGAAGCTTATGATGGAATTTTTAACATCATGGAGTTGTAGCCACAAATTAAAAAGCCATTAGGTTTCCACTGATAAAATTCAAGGGGTTAAACAAGTTTTCCTGCTAAGAATAGAACAAGAGGGTAAACAAAATAAGAACCTATAGCCTCAGTGTTAGGAGCAATAGAGGAGCAGGTACTCACCTCTGCTCCTTTACAGAATAGAAGCTAAATTTGTCATTTAGCTGTTTGCTGTTCAGTGGGAACATGGTCCACGGTAGATTTAGCTGCTGAGCTGAGTTGGACAAATGCTACTTTGGCCTTTCTTATATAAAATCACATAGGCTATTGTTGGCTGAGCTAGGACCAGATCCCAGATATCCTACACGCACAGAAAAAATGTAAAGACTTTTACCTTAAACATAGCAGATCTGAACAGAAATCCTAGCTTGCTCCACTCCTCCTAAATGTTTTTTTTTTTTAAATACAACAACATTTAATTGATTATATATGTATAGTTTTAGTTTTTAGTTCTGGTCCCTTTAATAATTCTGATTTTTATTTTATTATTATTATTATTATTATTATTATTATTATTATTATTATTTTGGTTTTTCAAGACAGGGTTTCTCTGTGTAGCTTTGCGCCTTTCCTGGAACTTGCTTTAGAGACCAGGCTGGCCTCGAATGGAGGCTAGAAAAGGGCGTTGGATTCTCTGGGACAGAGGTTACACA